>NW_026890008.1:0-66178 GCF_033153115.1 Saccostrea echinata
GAATTATAGCACATTTTCTTCAAATACCCATAGGTTGCATGCCCTTGGAGCACTGAGGCTGAGCTTTGGTATGTGGATTCCTTGAAGTCTTCTTAATCTTTAATGTACTGACTTTAGGGCCTCTATCTCTCACCCTTTTCCAGATATAAGCCCAAAGAGAACTTAGCGCGGAACGCAAGTTTACCTCCTCTCCGAGCATAACCAGTTTCCTGGGCACTTGAAAAGTACTCACTGAGACCTCCTCAGCAACGTTCAGCTTGTCTGGAGCTGACCACAAAGAACCGTCCAACCCCTGTCTCACATTTTCTAAGACTTTTGTACATTTTCCGCATGTTCAGTCTATAATATCTTTGGAGGGAGAAAGTATTTCTACTAACTCTTTGCAGCTTCTAGGAGTCCCTATCGGGGTGTATCACTGACATAAGTGCGGTGTGTCGATTGCATGCCATTCTCCAGATATGGGAGGTTGAAAATGGTCAAAATTTCTCCATTGGTCCATTTCTAAGCACAATCTTTGGTGTAAATAAGAAGCCACTTTTTCTCCCTTTTCCTGGCACCTGGGTTTTACGCTTCTGACTTAGTCGTGTTGTCCGTTTTCTTAGCTTTCCAACGACACCAAACTCGTCTTAATCCGACGATAAATAAGAAAGTTATGAGCTTCGGAAAATTCCACTATTTCCTTTACTATTACTTCTATCCATGACTTTCACTTTCACTTTCATTTGACCTAGATAGTTCATGACCTAGATAGTTCATCTTCGTTTTGTACCTATACCCTACCCTAACCCTAACCCTAACCCTAACCCCACTAACCCCACTAACCCTAACCCCACTAACCCCATTAACCCTAACCCCACTAACCCCATTAACCCTAACCCCACTAACCCTAACCCCACTAACCCCACTAACCCTAACCCTAACCCTAAACCCACTAACCCCACTAACTCTAACCCTAACTAACCCCATTAACCCTAACCCCACTAACCCCATTAACCCTAACCCCACTAACCCCATTAACCCTAACCCCACTAACCCTAACCCCACTAACCCCACTAACCCTAACCCTAACCCTAAACCCACTAACCCCACTAACTCTAACCCCACTAACCCTAACCCTTACCCTAACACTAACCCTAACCCTAACCCCCACTAACCCTGACTTTAACCCCCTGCAAACACTTACTTTTCGTTTTTTGCTCATATCTTTTGACAGACTACTCCGATGTCAACGTTCTTGGTGTTGTTGGAAAGGTCTTGAAGAGCTCTTTACGCTGATGTCATGCACTTGTCGTGCTAGAGAGCAAAAAGTAGAATGACAGGCGATTTTCTTTTATATGCTTGCAAACGGCAGAAGATCTTTATTTCGTTATGGATTTTCAAGATCTTGGGCTTGTCAGAAAGCTCTTGACAACATCTATCCATAGCCATAACGCTCAGAACAATTAGCCACTTTTCTTGAGGCTTTCTAGAGCAGATATTGCCTAGGTGTACCCACGCTGCTGAGACATACATCTTTCAACCCTCGCAACTTCTTTCGTCTTTAACCTTTAATAACCATCTTCGGGTTGTTGACAGAACTTGCCAAGACCTTTGCAATGACACCAAGAGTTTGAAAATCGCATGAAAACGAAGAGAGATGCGAACCTTTCAATTTGGCGTCAATTTGCCACCCCTTCTGAGCAGTTTTTGGTCATCTCAGAAAGAAGGATTGAGGTAAGGATTTCTAGACC
This sequence comes from Saccostrea echinata, assembly GCF_033153115.1. Lineage (NCBI taxonomy): Eukaryota > Metazoa > Mollusca > Bivalvia > Ostreida > Ostreidae > Saccostrea > Saccostrea echinata. Next base: position 1,731 of record NW_026890008.1, read on the forward strand.
TACTTGACCTTTCATGGGAAGAGGAGTTCCCTTTCGTCCCAAATTTTCGACTTCCGCCGACGTCGCCTTCCGGTCCAACTGGAATTATAGCACATTTTCTTCAAATACCCATAGGTTGCATGCCCTTGGAGCACTGAGGCTGAGCTTTGGTATGTGGATTCCTTGAAGTCTTCTTAATCTTTAATGTACTGACTTTAGGGCCTCTATCTCTCACCCTTTTCCAGATATAAGCCCAAAGAGAACTTAGCGCGGAACGCAAGTTTACCTCCTCTCCGAGCATAACCAGTTTCCTGGGCACTTGAAAAGTACTCACTGAGACCTCCTCAGCAACGTTCAGCTTGTCTGGAGCTGACCACAAAGAACCGTCCAACCCCTGTCTCACATTTTCTAAGACTTTTGTACATTTTCCGCATGTTCAGTCTATAATATCTTTGGAGGGAGAAAGTATTTCTACTAACTCTTTGCAGCTTCTAGGAGTCCCTATCGGGGTGTATCACTGACATAAGTGCGGTGTGTCGATTGCATGCCATTCTCCAGATATGGGAGGTTGAAAATGGTCAAAATTTCTCCATTGGTCCATTTCTAAGCACAATCTTTGGTGTAAATAAGAAGCCACTTTTTCTCCCTTTTCCTGGCACCTGGGTTTTACGCTTCTGACTTAGTCGTGTTGTCCGTTTTCTTAGCTTTCCAACGACACCAAACTCGTCTTAATCCGACGATAAATAAGAAAGTTATGAGCTTCGGAAAATTCCACTATTTCCTTTACTATTACTTCTATCCATGACTTTCACTTTCACTTTCATTTGACCTAGATAGTTCATGACCTAGATAGTTCATCTTCGTTTTGTACCTATACCCTACCCTAACCCTAACCCTAACCCTAACCCCACTAACCCCACTAACCCTAACCCCACTAACCCCATTAACCCTAACCCCACTAACCCCATTAACCCTAACCCCACTAACCCTAACCCCACTAACCCCACTAACCCTAACCCTAACCCTAAACCCACTAACCCCACTAACTCTAACCCTAACTAACCCCATTAACCCTAACCCCACTAACCCCATTAACCCTAACCCCACTAACCCCATTAACCCTAACCCCACTAACCCTAACCCCACTAACCCCACTAACCCTAACCCTAACCCTAAACCCACTAACCCCACTAACTCTAACCCCACTAACCCTAACCCTTACCCTAACACTAACCCTAACCCTAACCCCCACTAACCCTGACTTTAACCCCCTGCAAACACTTACTTTTCGTTTTTTGCTCATATCTTTTGACAGACTACTCCGATGTCAACGTTCTTGGTGTTGTTGGAAAGGTCTTGAAGAGCTCTTTACGCTGATGTCATGCACTTGTCGTGCTAGAGAGCAAAAAGTAGAATGACAGGCGATTTTCTTTTATATGCTTGCAAACGGCAGAAGATCTTTATTTCGTTATGGATTTTCAAGATCTTGGGCTTGTCAGAAAGCTCTTGACAACATCTATCCATAGCCATAACGCTCAGAACAATTAGCCACTTTTCTTGAGGCTTTCTAGAGCAGATATTGCCTAGGTGTACCCACGCTGCTGAGACATACATCTTTCAACCCTCGCAACTTCTTTCGTCTTTAACCTTTAATAACCATCTTCGGGTTGTTGACAGAACTTGCCAAGACCTTTGCAATGACACCAAGAGTTTGAAAATCGCATGAAAACGAAGAGAGATGCGAACCTTTCAATTTGGCGTCAATTTGCCACCCCTTCTGAGCAGTTTTTGGTCATCTCAGAAAGAAGGATTGAGGTAAGGATTTCTAGACCTACTTGACCTTTCATGGGAAGAGGAGTTCCCTTTCGTCCCAAATTTTCGACTTCCGCCGACGTCGCCTTCCGGTCCAACTGGAATTATAGCACATTTTCTTCAAATACCCATAGGTTGCATGCCCTTGGAGCACTGAGGCTGAGCTTTGGTATGTGGATTCCTTGAAGTCTTCTTAATCTTTAATGTACTGACTTTAGGGCCTCTATCTCTCACCCTTTTCCAGATATAAGCCCAAAGAGAACTTAGCGCGGAACGCAAGTTTACCTCCTCTCCGAGCATAACCAGTTTCCTGGGCACTTGAAAAGTACTCACTGAGACCTCCTCAGCAACGTTCAGCTTGTCTGGAGCTGACCACAAAGAACCGTCCAACCCCTGTCTCACATTTTCTAAGACTTTTGTACATTTTCCGCATGTTCAGTCTATAATATCTTTGGAGGGAGAAAGTATTTCTACTAACTCTTTGCAGCTTCTAGGAGTCCCTATCGGGGTGTATCACTGACATAAGTGCGGTGTGTCGATTGCATGCCATTCTCCAGATATGGGAGGTTGAAAATGGTCAAAATTTCTCCATTGGTCCATTTCTAAGCACAATCTTTGGTGTAAATAAGAAGCCACTTTTTCTCCCTTTTCCTGGCACCTGGGTTTTACGCTTCTGACTTAGTCGTGTTGTCCGTTTTCTTAGCTTTCCAACGACACCAAACTCGTCTTAATCCGACGATAAATAAGAAAGTTATGAGCTTCGGAAAATTCCACTATTTCCTTTACTATTACTTCTATCCATGACTTTCACTTTCACTTTCATTTGACCTAGATAGTTCATGACCTAGATAGTTCATCTTCGTTTTGTACCTATACCCTACCCTAACCCTAACCCTAACCCTAACCCCACTAACCCCACTAACCCTAACCCCACTAACCCCATTAACCCTAACCCCACTAACCCCATTAACCCTAACCCCACTAACCCTAACCCCACTAACCCCACTAACCCTAACCCTAACCCTAAACCCACTAACCCCACTAACTCTAACCCTAACTAACCCCATTAACCCTAACCCCACTAACCCCATTAACCCTAACCCCACTAACCCCATTAACCCTAACCCCACTAACCCTAACCCCACTAACCCCACTAACCCTAACCCTAACCCTAAACCCACTAACCCCACTAACTCTAACCCCACTAACCCTAACCCTTACCCTAACACTAACCCTAACCCTAACCCCCACTAACCCTGACTTTAACCCCCTGCAAACACTTACTTTTCGTTTTTTGCTCATATCTTTTGACAGACTACTCCGATGTCAACGTTCTTGGTGTTGTTGGAAAGGTCTTGAAGAGCTCTTTACGCTGATGTCATGCACTTGTCGTGCTAGAGAGCAAAAAGTAGAATGACAGGCGATTTTCTTTTATATGCTTGCAAACGGCAGAAGATCTTTATTTCGTTATGGATTTTCAAGATCTTGGGCTTGTCAGAAAGCTCTTGACAACATCTATCCATAGCCATAACGCTCAGAACAATTAGCCACTTTTCTTGAGGCTTTCTAGAGCAGATATTGCCTAGGTGTACCCACGCTGCTGAGACATACATCTTTCAACCCTCGCAACTTCTTTCGTCTTTAACCTTTAATAACCATCTTCGGGTTGTTGACAGAACTTGCCAAGACCTTTGCAATGACACCAAGAGTTTGAAAATCGCATGAAAACGAAGAGAGATGCGAACCTTTCAATTTGGCGTCAATTTGCCACCCCTTCTGAGCAGTTTTTGGTCATCTCAGAAAGAAGGATTGAGGTAAGGATTTCTAGACCTACTTGACCTTTCATGGGAAGAGGAGTTCCCTTTCGTCCCAAATTTTCGACTTCCGCCGACGTCGCCTTCCGGTCCAACTGGAATTATAGCACATTTTCTTCAAATACCCATAGGTTGCATGCCCTTGGAGCACTGAGGCTGAGCTTTGGTATGTGGATTCCTTGAAGTCTTCTTAATCTTTAATGTACTGACTTTAGGGCCTCTATCTCTCACCCTTTTCCAGATATAAGCCCAAAGAGAACTTAGCGCGGAACGCAAGTTTACCTCCTCTCCGAGCATAACCAGTTTCCTGGGCACTTGAAAAGTACTCACTGAGACCTCCTCAGCAACGTTCAGCTTGTCTGGAGCTGACCACAAAGAACCGTCCAACCCCTGTCTCACATTTTCTAAGACTTTTGTACATTTTCCGCATGTTCAGTCTATAATATCTTTGGAGGGAGAAAGTATTTCTACTAACTCTTTGCAGCTTCTAGGAGTCCCTATCGGGGTGTATCACTGACATAAGTGCGGTGTGTCGATTGCATGCCATTCTCCAGATATGGGAGGTTGAAAATGGTCAAAATTTCTCCATTGGTCCATTTCTAAGCACAATCTTTGGTGTAAATAAGAAGCCACTTTTTCTCCCTTTTCCTGGCACCTGGGTTTTACGCTTCTGACTTAGTCGTGTTGTCCGTTTTCTTAGCTTTCCAACGACACCAAACTCGTCTTAATCCGACGATAAATAAGAAAGTTATGAGCTTCGGAAAATTCCACTATTTCCTTTACTATTACTTCTATCCATGACTTTCACTTTCACTTTCATTTGACCTAGATAGTTCATGACCTAGATAGTTCATCTTCGTTTTGTACCTATACCCTACCCTAACCCTAACCCTAACCCTAACCCCACTAACCCCACTAACCCTAACCCCACTAACCCCATTAACCCTAACCCCACTAACCCCATTAACCCTAACCCCACTAACCCTAACCCCACTAACCCCACTAACCCTAACCCTAACCCTAAACCCACTAACCCCACTAACTCTAACCCTAACTAACCCCATTAACCCTAACCCCACTAACCCCATTAACCCTAACCCCACTAACCCCATTAACCCTAACCCCACTAACCCTAACCCCACTAACCCCACTAACCCTAACCCTAACCCTAAACCCACTAACCCCACTAACTCTAACCCCACTAACCCTAACCCTTACCCTAACACTAACCCTAACCCTAACCCCCACTAACCCTGACTTTAACCCCCTGCAAACACTTACTTTTCGTTTTTTGCTCATATCTTTTGACAGACTACTCCGATGTCAACGTTCTTGGTGTTGTTGGAAAGGTCTTGAAGAGCTCTTTACGCTGATGTCATGCACTTGTCGTGCTAGAGAGCAAAAAGTAGAATGACAGGCGATTTTCTTTTATATGCTTGCAAACGGCAGAAGATCTTTATTTCGTTATGGATTTTCAAGATCTTGGGCTTGTCAGAAAGCTCTTGACAACATCTATCCATAGCCATAACGCTCAGAACAATTAGCCACTTTTCTTGAGGCTTTCTAGAGCAGATATTGCCTAGGTGTACCCACGCTGCTGAGACATACATCTTTCAACCCTCGCAACTTCTTTCGTCTTTAACCTTTAATAACCATCTTCGGGTTGTTGACAGAACTTGCCAAGACCTTTGCAATGACACCAAGAGTTTGAAAATCGCATGAAAACGAAGAGAGATGCGAACCTTTCAATTTGGCGTCAATTTGCCACCCCTTCTGAGCAGTTTTTGGTCATCTCAGAAAGAAGGATTGAGGTAAGGATTTCTAGACCTACTTGACCTTTCATGGGAAGAGGAGTTCCCTTTCGTCCCAAATTTTCGACTTCCGCCGACGTCGCCTTCCGGTCCAACTGGAATTATAGCACATTTTCTTCAAATACCCATAGGTTGCATGCCCTTGGAGCACTGAGGCTGAGCTTTGGTATGTGGATTCCTTGAAGTCTTCTTAATCTTTAATGTACTGACTTTAGGGCCTCTATCTCTCACCCTTTTCCAGATATAAGCCCAAAGAGAACTTAGCGCGGAACGCAAGTTTACCTCCTCTCCGAGCATAACCAGTTTCCTGGGCACTTGAAAAGTACTCACTGAGACCTCCTCAGCAACGTTCAGCTTGTCTGGAGCTGACCACAAAGAACCGTCCAACCCCTGTCTCACATTTTCTAAGACTTTTGTACATTTTCCGCATGTTCAGTCTATAATATCTTTGGAGGGAGAAAGTATTTCTACTAACTCTTTGCAGCTTCTAGGAGTCCCTATCGGGGTGTATCACTGACATAAGTGCGGTGTGTCGATTGCATGCCATTCTCCAGATATGGGAGGTTGAAAATGGTCAAAATTTCTCCATTGGTCCATTTCTAAGCACAATCTTTGGTGTAAATAAGAAGCCACTTTTTCTCCCTTTTCCTGGCACCTGGGTTTTACGCTTCTGACTTAGTCGTGTTGTCCGTTTTCTTAGCTTTCCAACGACACCAAACTCGTCTTAATCCGACGATAAATAAGAAAGTTATGAGCTTCGGAAAATTCCACTATTTCCTTTACTATTACTTCTATCCATGACTTTCACTTTCACTTTCATTTGACCTAGATAGTTCATGACCTAGATAGTTCATCTTCGTTTTGTACCTATACCCTACCCTAACCCTAACCCTAACCCTAACCCCACTAACCCCACTAACCCTAACCCCACTAACCCCATTAACCCTAACCCCACTAACCCCATTAACCCTAACCCCACTAACCCTAACCCCACTAACCCCACTAACCCTAACCCTAACCCTAAACCCACTAACCCCACTAACTCTAACCCTAACTAACCCCATTAACCCTAACCCCACTAACCCCATTAACCCTAACCCCACTAACCCCATTAACCCTAACCCCACTAACCCTAACCCCACTAACCCCACTAACCCTAACCCTAACCCTAAACCCACTAACCCCACTAACTCTAACCCCACTAACCCTAACCCTTACCCTAACACTAACCCTAACCCTAACCCCCACTAACCCTGACTTTAACCCCCTGCAAACACTTACTTTTCGTTTTTTGCTCATATCTTTTGACAGACTACTCCGATGTCAACGTTCTTGGTGTTGTTGGAAAGGTCTTGAAGAGCTCTTTACGCTGATGTCATGCACTTGTCGTGCTAGAGAGCAAAAAGTAGAATGACAGGCGATTTTCTTTTATATGCTTGCAAACGGCAGAAGATCTTTATTTCGTTATGGATTTTCAAGATCTTGGGCTTGTCAGAAAGCTCTTGACAACATCTATCCATAGCCATAACGCTCAGAACAATTAGCCACTTTTCTTGAGGCTTTCTAGAGCAGATATTGCCTAGGTGTACCCACGCTGCTGAGACATACATCTTTCAACCCTCGCAACTTCTTTCGTCTTTAACCTTTAATAACCATCTTCGGGTTGTTGACAGAACTTGCCAAGACCTTTGCAATGACACCAAGAGTTTGAAAATCGCATGAAAACGAAGAGAGATGCGAACCTTTCAATTTGGCGTCAATTTGCCACCCCTTCTGAGCAGTTTTTGGTCATCTCAGAAAGAAGGATTGAGGTAAGGATTTCTAGACCTACTTGACCTTTCATGGGAAGAGGAGTTCCCTTTCGTCCCAAATTTTCGACTTCCGCCGACGTCGCCTTCCGGTCCAACTGGAATTATAGCACATTTTCTTCAAATACCCATAGGTTGCATGCCCTTGGAGCACTGAGGCTGAGCTTTGGTATGTGGATTCCTTGAAGTCTTCTTAATCTTTAATGTACTGACTTTAGGGCCTCTATCTCTCACCCTTTTCCAGATATAAGCCCAAAGAGAACTTAGCGCGGAACGCAAGTTTACCTCCTCTCCGAGCATAACCAGTTTCCTGGGCACTTGAAAAGTACTCACTGAGACCTCCTCAGCAACGTTCAGCTTGTCTGGAGCTGACCACAAAGAACCGTCCAACCCCTGTCTCACATTTTCTAAGACTTTTGTACATTTTCCGCATGTTCAGTCTATAATATCTTTGGAGGGAGAAAGTATTTCTACTAACTCTTTGCAGCTTCTAGGAGTCCCTATCGGGGTGTATCACTGACATAAGTGCGGTGTGTCGATTGCATGCCATTCTCCAGATATGGGAGGTTGAAAATGGTCAAAATTTCTCCATTGGTCCATTTCTAAGCACAATCTTTGGTGTAAATAAGAAGCCACTTTTTCTCCCTTTTCCTGGCACCTGGGTTTTACGCTTCTGACTTAGTCGTGTTGTCCGTTTTCTTAGCTTTCCAACGACACCAAACTCGTCTTAATCCGACGATAAATAAGAAAGTTATGAGCTTCGGAAAATTCCACTATTTCCTTTACTATTACTTCTATCCATGACTTTCACTTTCACTTTCATTTGACCTAGATAGTTCATGACCTAGATAGTTCATCTTCGTTTTGTACCTATACCCTACCCTAACCCTAACCCTAACCCTAACCCCACTAACCCCACTAACCCTAACCCCACTAACCCCATTAACCCTAACCCCACTAACCCCATTAACCCTAACCCCACTAACCCTAACCCCACTAACCCCACTAACCCTAACCCTAACCCTAAACCCACTAACCCCACTAACTCTAACCCTAACTAACCCCATTAACCCTAACCCCACTAACCCCATTAACCCTAACCCCACTAACCCCATTAACCCTAACCCCACTAACCCTAACCCCACTAACCCCACTAACCCTAACCCTAACCCTAAACCCACTAACCCCACTAACTCTAACCCCACTAACCCTAACCCTTACCCTAACACTAACCCTAACCCTAACCCCCACTAACCCTGACTTTAACCCCCTGCAAACACTTACTTTTCGTTTTTTGCTCATATCTTTTGACAGACTACTCCGATGTCAACGTTCTTGGTGTTGTTGGAAAGGTCTTGAAGAGCTCTTTACGCTGATGTCATGCACTTGTCGTGCTAGAGAGCAAAAAGTAGAATGACAGGCGATTTTCTTTTATATGCTTGCAAACGGCAGAAGATCTTTATTTCGTTATGGATTTTCAAGATCTTGGGCTTGTCAGAAAGCTCTTGACAACATCTATCCATAGCCATAACGCTCAGAACAATTAGCCACTTTTCTTGAGGCTTTCTAGAGCAGATATTGCCTAGGTGTACCCACGCTGCTGAGACATACATCTTTCAACCCTCGCAACTTCTTTCGTCTTTAACCTTTAATAACCATCTTCGGGTTGTTGACAGAACTTGCCAAGACCTTTGCAATGACACCAAGAGTTTGAAAATCGCATGAAAACGAAGAGAGATGCGAACCTTTCAATTTGGCGTCAATTTGCCACCCCTTCTGAGCAGTTTTTGGTCATCTCAGAAAGAAGGATTGAGGTAAGGATTTCTAGACCTACTTGACCTTTCATGGGAAGAGGAGTTCCCTTTCGTCCCAAATTTTCGACTTCCGCCGACGTCGCCTTCCGGTCCAACTGGAATTATAGCACATTTTCTTCAAATACCCATAGGTTGCATGCCCTTGGAGCACTGAGGCTGAGCTTTGGTATGTGGATTCCTTGAAGTCTTCTTAATCTTTAATGTACTGACTTTAGGGCCTCTATCTCTCACCCTTTTCCAGATATAAGCCCAAAGAGAACTTAGCGCGGAACGCAAGTTTACCTCCTCTCCGAGCATAACCAGTTTCCTGGGCACTTGAAAAGTACTCACTGAGACCTCCTCAGCAACGTTCAGCTTGTCTGGAGCTGACCACAAAGAACCGTCCAACCCCTGTCTCACATTTTCTAAGACTTTTGTACATTTTCCGCATGTTCAGTCTATAATATCTTTGGAGGGAGAAAGTATTTCTACTAACTCTTTGCAGCTTCTAGGAGTCCCTATCGGGGTGTATCACTGACATAAGTGCGGTGTGTCGATTGCATGCCATTCTCCAGATATGGGAGGTTGAAAATGGTCAAAATTTCTCCATTGGTCCATTTCTAAGCACAATCTTTGGTGTAAATAAGAAGCCACTTTTTCTCCCTTTTCCTGGCACCTGGGTTTTACGCTTCTGACTTAGTCGTGTTGTCCGTTTTCTTAGCTTTCCAACGACACCAAACTCGTCTTAATCCGACGATAAATAAGAAAGTTATGAGCTTCGGAAAATTCCACTATTTCCTTTACTATTACTTCTATCCATGACTTTCACTTTCACTTTCATTTGACCTAGATAGTTCATGACCTAGATAGTTCATCTTCGTTTTGTACCTATACCCTACCCTAACCCTAACCCTAACCCTAACCCCACTAACCCCACTAACCCTAACCCCACTAACCCTAACCCCACTAACCCCACTAACCCTAACCCTAACCCTAAACCCACTAACCCCACTAACTCTAACCCTAACTAACCCCATTAACCCTAACCCCACTAACCCCATTAACCCTAACCCCACTAACCCCATTAACCCTAACCCCACTAACCCTAACCCCACTAACCCCACTAACCCTAACCCTAACCCTAAACCCACTAACCCCACTAACTCTAACCCCACTAACCCTAACCCTTACCCTAACACTAACCCTAACCCTAACCCCCACTAACCCTGACTTTAACCCCCTGCAAACACTTACTTTTCGTTTTTTGCTCATATCTTTTGACAGACTACTCCGATGTCAACGTTCTTGGTGTTGTTGGAAAGGTCTTGAAGAGCTCTTTACGCTGATGTCATGCACTTGTCGTGCTAGAGAGCAAAAAGTAGAATGACAGGCGATTTTCTTTTATATGCTTGCAAACGGCAGAAGATCTTTATTTCGTTATGGATTTTCAAGATCTTGGGCTTGTCAGAAAGCTCTTGACAACATCTATCCATAGCCATAACGCTCAGAACAATTAGCCACTTTTCTTGAGGCTTTCTAGAGCAGATATTGCCTAGGTGTACCCACGCTGCTGAGACATACATCTTTCAACCCTCGCAACTTCTTTCGTCTTTAACCTTTAATAACCATCTTCGGGTTGTTGACAGAACTTGCCAAGACCTTTGCAATGACACCAAGAGTTTGAAAATCGCATGAAAACGAAGAGAGATGCGAACCTTTCAATTTGGCGTCAATTTGCCACCCCTTCTGAGCAGTTTTTGGTCATCTCAGAAAGAAGGATTGAGGTAAGGATTTCTAGACCTACTTGACCTTTCATGGGAAGAGGAGTTCCCTTTCGTCCCAAATTTTCGACTTCCGCCGACGTCGCCTTCCGGTCCAACTGGAATTATAGCACATTTTCTTCAAATACCCATAGGTTGCATGCCCTTGGAGCACTGAGGCTGAGCTTTGGTATGTGGATTCCTTGAAGTCTTCTTAATCTTTAATGTACTGACTTTAGGGCCTCTATCTCTCACCCTTTTCCAGATATAAGCCCAAAGAGAACTTAGCGCGGAACGCAAGTTTACCTCCTCTCCGAGCATAACCAGTTTCCTGGGCACTTGAAAAGTACTCACTGAGACCTCCTCAGCAACGTTCAGCTTGTCTGGAGCTGACCACAAAGAACCGTCCAACCCCTGTCTCACATTTTCTAAGACTTTTGTACATTTTCCGCATGTTCAGTCTATAATATCTTTGGAGGGAGAAAGTATTTCTACTAACTCTTTGCAGCTTCTAGGAGTCCCTATCGGGGTGTATCACTGACATAAGTGCGGTGTGTCGATTGCATGCCATTCTCCAGATATGGGAGGTTGAAAATGGTCAAAATTTCTCCATTGGTCCATTTCTAAGCACAATCTTTGGTGTAAATAAGAAGCCACTTTTTCTCCCTTTTCCTGGCACCTGGGTTTTACGCTTCTGACTTAGTCGTGTTGTCCGTTTTCTTAGCTTTCCAACGACACCAAACTCGTCTTAATCCGACGATAAATAAGAAAGTTATGAGCTTCGGAAAATTCCACTATTTCCTTTACTATTACTTCTATCCATGACTTTCACTTTCACTTTCATTTGACCTAGATAGTTCATGACCTAGATAGTTCATCTTCGTTTTGTACCTATACCCTACCCTAACCCTAACCCTAACCCTAACCCCACTAACCCCACTAACCCTAACCCCACTAACCCCATTAACCCTAACCCCACTAACCCCATTAACCCTAACCCCACTAACCCTAACCCCACTAACCCCACTAACCCTAACCCTAACCCTAAACCCACTAACCCCACTAACTCTAACCCTAACTAACCCCATTAACCCTAACCCCACTAACCCCATTAACCCTAACCCCACTAACCCCATTAACCCTAACCCCACTAACCCTAACCCCACTAACCCCACTAACCCTAACCCTAACCCTAAACCCACTAACCCCACTAACTCTAACCCCACTAACCCTAACCCTTACCCTAACACTAACCCTAACCCTAACCCCCACTAACCCTGACTTTAACCCCCTGCAAACACTTACTTTTCGTTTTTTGCTCATATCTTTTGACAGACTACTCCGATGTCAACGTTCTTGGTGTTGTTGGAAAGGTCTTGAAGAGCTCTTTACGCTGATGTCATGCACTTGTCGTGCTAGAGAGCAAAAAGTAGAATGACAGGCGATTTTCTTTTATATGCTTGCAAACGGCAGAAGATCTTTATTTCGTTATGGATTTTCAAGATCTTGGGCTTGTCAGAAAGCTCTTGACAACATCTATCCATAGCCATAACGCTCAGAACAATTAGCCACTTTTCTTGAGGCTTTCTAGAGCAGATATTGCCTAGGTGTACCCACGCTGCTGAGACATACATCTTTCAACCCTCGCAACTTCTTTCGTCTTTAACCTTTAATAACCATCTTCGGGTTGTTGACAGAACTTGCCAAGACCTTTGCAATGACACCAAGAGTTTGAAAATCGCATGAAAACGAAGAGAGATGCGAACCTTTCAATTTGGCGTCAATTTGCCACCCCTTCTGAGCAGTTTTTGGTCATCTCAGAAAGAAGGATTGAGGTAAGGATTTCTAGACCTACTTGACCTTTCATGGGAAGAGGAGTTCCCTTTCGTCCCAAATTTTCGACTTCCGCCGACGTCGCCTTCCGGTCCAACTGGAATTATAGCACATTTTCTTCAAATACCCATAGGTTGCATGCCCTTGGAGCACTGAGGCTGAGCTTTGGTATGTGGATTCCTTGAAGTCTTCTTAATCTTTAATGTACTGACTTTAGGGCCTCTATCTCTCACCCTTTTCCAGATATAAGCCCAAAGAGAACTTAGCGCGGAACGCAAGTTTACCTCCTCTCCGAGCATAACCAGTTTCCTGGGCACTTGAAAAGTACTCACTGAGACCTCCTCAGCAACGTTCAGCTTGTCTGGAGCTGACCACAAAGAACCGTCCAACCCCTGTCTCACATTTTCTAAGACTTTTGTACATTTTCCGCATGTTCAGTCTATAATATCTTTGGAGGGAGAAAGTATTTCTACTAACTCTTTGCAGCTTCTAGGAGTCCCTATCGGGGTGTATCACTGACATAAGTGCGGTGTGTCGATTGCATGCCATTCTCCAGATATGGGAGGTTGAAAATGGTCAAAATTTCTCCATTGGTCCATTTCTAAGCACAATCTTTGGTGTAAATAAGAAGCCACTTTTTCTCCCTTTTCCTGGCACCTGGGTTTTACGCTTCTGACTTAGTCGTGTTGTCCGTTTTCTTAGCTTTCCAACGACACCAAACTCGTCTTAATCCGACGATAAATAAGAAAGTTATGAGCTTCGGAAAATTCCACTATTTCCTTTACTATTACTTCTATCCATGACTTTCACTTTCACTTTCATTTGACCTAGATAGTTCATGACCTAGATAGTTCATCTTCGTTTTGTACCTATACCCTACCCTAACCCTAACCCTAACCCTAACCCCACTAACCCCACTAACCCTAACCCCACTAACCCCATTAACCCTAACCCCACTAACCCCATTAACCCTAACCCCACTAACCCTAACCCCACTAACCCCACTAACCCTAACCCTAACCCTAAACCCACTAACCCCACTAACTCTAACCCTAACTAACCCCATTAACCCTAACCCCACTAACCCCATTAACCCTAACCCCACTAACCCCATTAACCCTAACCCCACTAACCCTAACCCCACTAACCCCACTAACCCTAACCCTAACCCTAAACCCACTAACCCCACTAACTCTAACCCCACTAACCCTAACCCTTACCCTAACACTAACCCTAACCCTAACCCCCACTAACCCTGACTTTAACCCCCTGCAAACACTTACTTTTCGTTTTTTGCTCATATCTTTTGACAGACTACTCCGATGTCAACGTTCTTGGTGTTGTTGGAAAGGTCTTGAAGAGCTCTTTACGCTGATGTCATGCACTTGTCGTGCTAGAGAGCAAAAAGTAGAATGACAGGCGATTTTCTTTTATATGCTTGCAAACGGCAGAAGATCTTTATTTCGTTATGGATTTTCAAGATCTTGGGCTTGTCAGAAAGCTCTTGACAACATCTATCCATAGCCATAACGCTCAGAACAATTAGCCACTTTTCTTGAGGCTTTCTAGAGCAGATATTGCCTAGGTGTACCCACGCTGCTGAGACATACATCTTTCAACCCTCGCAACTTCTTTCGTCTTTAACCTTTAATAACCATCTTCGGGTTGTTGACAGAACTTGCCAAGACCTTTGCAATGACACCAAGAGTTTGAAAATCGCATGAAAACGAAGAGAGATGCGAACCTTTCAATTTGGCGTCAATTTGCCACCCCTTCTGAGCAGTTTTTGGTCATCTCAGAAAGAAGGATTGAGGTAAGGATTTCTAGACCTACTTGACCTTTCATGGGAAGAGGAGTTCCCTTTCGTCCCAAATTTTCGACTTCCGCCGACGTCGCCTTCCGGTCCAACTGGAATTATAGCACATTTTCTTCAAATACCCATAGGTTGCATGCCCTTGGAGCACTGAGGCTGAGCTTTGGTATGTGGATTCCTTGAAGTCTTCTTAATCTTTAATGTACTGACTTTAGGGCCTCTATCTCTCACCCTTTTCCAGATATAAGCCCAAAGAGAACTTAGCGCGGAACGCAAGTTTACCTCCTCTCCGAGCATAACCAGTTTCCTGGGCACTTGAAAAGTACTCACTGAGACCTCCTCAGCAACGTTCAGCTTGTCTGGAGCTGACCACAAAGAACCGTCCAACCCCTGTCTCACATTTTCTAAGACTTTTGTACATTTTCCGCATGTTCAGTCTATAATATCTTTGGAGGGAGAAAGTATTTCTACTAACTCTTTGCAGCTTCTAGGAGTCCCTATCGGGGTGTATCACTGACATAAGTGCGGTGTGTCGATTGCATGCCATTCTCCAGATATGGGAGGTTGAAAATGGTCAAAATTTCTCCATTGGTCCATTTCTAAGCACAATCTTTGGTGTAAATAAGAAGCCACTTTTTCTCCCTTTTCCTGGCACCTGGGTTTTACGCTTCTGACTTAGTCGTGTTGTCCGTTTTCTTAGCTTTCCAACGACACCAAACTCGTCTTAATCCGACGATAAATAAGAAAGTTATGAGCTTCGGAAAATTCCACTATTTCCTTTACTATTACTTCTATCCATGACTTTCACTTTCACTTTCATTTGACCTAGATAGTTCATGACCTAGATAGTTCATCTTCGTTTTGTACCTATACCCTACCCTAACCCTAACCCTAACCCTAACCCCACTAACCCCACTAACCCTAACCCCACTAACCCCATTAACCCTAACCCCACTAACCCCATTAACCCTAACCCCACTAACCCTAACCCCACTAACCCCACTAACCCTAACCCTAACCCTAAACCCACTAACCCCACTAACTCTAACCCTAACTAACCCCATTAACCCTAACCCCACTAACCCCATTAACCCTAACCCCACTAACCCCATTAACCCTAACCCCACTAACCCTAACCCCACTAACCCCACTAACCCTAACCCTAACCCTAAACCCACTAACCCCACTAACTCTAACCCCACTAACCCTAACCCTTACCCTAACACTAACCCTAACCCTAACCCCCACTAACCCTGACTTTAACCCCCTGCAAACACTTACTTTTCGTTTTTTGCTCATATCTTTTGACAGACTACTCCGATGTCAACGTTCTTGGTGTTGTTGGAAAGGTCTTGAAGAGCTCTTTACGCTGATGTCATGCACTTGTCGTGCTAGAGAGCAAAAAGTAGAATGACAGGCGATTTTCTTTTATATGCTTGCAAACGGCAGAAGATCTTTATTTCGTTATGGATTTTCAAGATCTTGGGCTTGTCAGAAAGCTCTTGACAACATCTATCCATAGCCATAACGCTCAGAACAATTAGCCACTTTTCTTGAGGCTTTCTAGAGCAGATATTGCCTAGGTGTACCCACGCTGCTGAGACATACATCTTTCAACCCTCGCAACTTCTTTCGTCTTTAACCTTTAATAACCATCTTCGGGTTGTTGACAGAACTTGCCAAGACCTTTGCAATGACACCAAGAGTTTGAAAATCGCATGAAAACGAAGAGAGATGCGAACCTTTCAATTTGGCGTCAATTTGCCACCCCTTCTGAGCAGTTTTTGGTCATCTCAGAAAGAAGGATTGAGGTAAGGATTTCTAGACCTACTTGACCTTTCATGGGAAGAGGAGTTCCCTTTCGTCCCAAATTTTCGACTTCCGCCGACGTCGCCTTCCGGTCCAACTGGAATTATAGCACATTTTCTTCAAATACCCATAGGTTGCATGCCCTTGGAGCACTGAGGCTGAGCTTTGGTATGTGGATTCCTTGAAGTCTTCTTAATCTTTAATGTACTGACTTTAGGGCCTCTATCTCTCACCCTTTTCCAGATATAAGCCCAAAGAGAACTTAGCGCGGAACGCAAGTTTACCTCCTCTCCGAGCATAACCAGTTTCCTGGGCACTTGAAAAGTACTCACTGAGACCTCCTCAGCAACGTTCAGCTTGTCTGGAGCTGACCACAAAGAACCGTCCAACCCCTGTCTCACATTTTCTAAGACTTTTGTACATTTTCCGCATGTTCAGTCTATAATATCTTTGGAGGGAGAAAGTATTTCTACTAACTCTTTGCAGCTTCTAGGAGTCCCTATCGGGGTGTATCACTGACATAAGTGCGGTGTGTCGATTGCATGCCATTCTCCAGATATGGGAGGTTGAAAATGGTCAAAATTTCTCCATTGGTCCATTTCTAAGCACAATCTTTGGTGTAAATAAGAAGCCACTTTTTCTCCCTTTTCCTGGCACCTGGGTTTTACGCTTCTGACTTAGTCGTGTTGTCCGTTTTCTTAGCTTTCCAACGACACCAAACTCGTCTTAATCCGACGATAAATAAGAAAGTTATGAGCTTCGGAAAATTCCACTATTTCCTTTACTATTACTTCTATCCATGACTTTCACTTTCACTTTCATTTGACCTAGATAGTTCATGACCTAGATAGTTCATCTTCGTTTTGTACCTATACCCTACCCTAACCCTAACCCTAACCCTAACCCCACTAACCCCACTAACCCTAACCCCACTAACCCCATTAACCCTAACCCCACTAACCCCATTAACCCTAACCCCACTAACCCTAACCCCACTAACCCCACTAACCCTAACCCTAACCCTAAACCCACTAACCCCACTAACTCTAACCCTAACTAACCCCATTAACCCTAACCCCACTAACCCCATTAACCCTAACCCCACTAACCCCATTAACCCTAACCCCACTAACCCTAACCCCACTAACCCCACTAACCCTAACCCTAACCCTAAACCCACTAACCCCACTAACTCTAACCCCACTAACCCTAACCCTTACCCTAACACTAACCCTAACCCTAACCCCCACTAACCCTGACTTTAACCCCCTGCAAACACTTACTTTTCGTTTTTTGCTCATATCTTTTGACAGACTACTCCGATGTCAACGTTCTTGGTGTTGTTGGAAAGGTCTTGAAGAGCTCTTTACGCTGATGTCATGCACTTGTCGTGCTAGAGAGCAAAAAGTAGAATGACAGGCGATTTTCTTTTATATGCTTGCAAACGGCAGAAGATCTTTATTTCGTTATGGATTTTCAAGATCTTGGGCTTGTCAGAAAGCTCTTGACAACATCTATCCATAGCCATAACGCTCAGAACAATTAGCCACTTTTCTTGAGGCTTTCTAGAGCAGATATTGCCTAGGTGTACCCACGCTGCTGAGACATACATCTTTCAACCCTCGCAACTTCTTTCGTCTTTAACCTTTAATAACCATCTTCGGGTTGTTGACAGAACTTGCCAAGACCTTTGCAATGACACCAAGAGTTTGAAAATCGCATGAAAACGAAGAGAGATGCGAACCTTTCAATTTGGCGTCAATTTGCCACCCCTTCTGAGCAGTTTTTGGTCATCTCAGAAAGAAGGATTGAGGTAAGGATTTCTAGACCTACTTGACCTTTCATGGGAAGAGGAGTTCCCTTTCGTCCCAAATTTTCGACTTCCGCCGACGTCGCCTTCCGGTCCAACTGGAATTATAGCACATTTTCTTCAAATACCCATAGGTTGCATGCCCTTGGAGCACTGAGGCTGAGCTTTGGTATGTGGATTCCTTGAAGTCTTCTTAATCTTTAATGTACTGACTTTAGGGCCTCTATCTCTCACCCTTTTCCAGATATAAGCCCAAAGAGAACTTAGCGCGGAACGCAAGTTTACCTCCTCTCCGAGCATAACCAGTTTCCTGGGCACTTGAAAAGTACTCACTGAGACCTCCTCAGCAACGTTCAGCTTGTCTGGAGCTGACCACAAAGAACCGTCCAACCCCTGTCTCACATTTTCTAAGACTTTTGTACATTTTCCGCATGTTCAGTCTATAATATCTTTGGAGGGAGAAAGTATTTCTACTAACTCTTTGCAGCTTCTAGGAGTCCCTATCGGGGTGTATCACTGACATAAGTGCGGTGTGTCGATTGCATGCCATTCTCCAGATATGGGAGGTTGAAAATGGTCAAAATTTCTCCATTGGTCCATTTCTAAGCACAATCTTTGGTGTAAATAAGAAGCCACTTTTTCTCCCTTTTCCTGGCACCTGGGTTTTACGCTTCTGACTTAGTCGTGTTGTCCGTTTTCTTAGCTTTCCAACGACACCAAACTCGTCTTAATCCGACGATAAATAAGAAAGTTATGAGCTTCGGAAAATTCCACTATTTCCTTTACTATTACTTCTATCCATGACTTTCACTTTCACTTTCATTTGACCTAGATAGTTCATGACCTAGATAGTTCATCTTCGTTTTGTACCTATACCCTACCCTAACCCTAACCCTAACCCTAACCCCACTAACCCCACTAACCCTAACCCCACTAACCCCATTAACCCTAACCCCACTAACCCCATTAACCCTAACCCCACTAACCCTAACCCCACTAACCCCACTAACCCTAACCCTAACCCTAAACCCACTAACCCCACTAACTCTAACCCTAACTAACCCCATTAACCCTAACCCCACTAACCCCATTAACCCTAACCCCACTAACCCCATTAACCCTAACCCCACTAACCCTAACCCCACTAACCCCACTAACCCTAACCCTAACCCTAAACCCACTAACCCCACTAACTCTAACCCCACTAACCCTAACCCTTACCCTAACACTAACCCTAACCCTAACCCCCACTAACCCTGACTTTAACCCCCTGCAAACACTTACTTTTCGTTTTTTGCTCATATCTTTTGACAGACTACTCCGATGTCAACGTTCTTGGTGTTGTTGGAAAGGTCTTGAAGAGCTCTTTACGCTGATGTCATGCACTTGTCGTGCTAGAGAGCAAAAAGTAGAATGACAGGCGATTTTCTTTTATATGCTTGCAAACGGCAGAAGATCTTTATTTCGTTATGGATTTTCAAGATCTTGGGCTTGTCAGAAAGCTCTTGACAACATCTATCCATAGCCATAACGCTCAGAACAATTAGCCACTTTTCTTGAGGCTTTCTAGAGCAGATATTGCCTAGGTGTACCCACGCTGCTGAGACATACATCTTTCAACCCTCGCAACTTCTTTCGTCTTTAACCTTTAATAACCATCTTCGGGTTGTTGACAGAACTTGCCAAGACCTTTGCAATGACACCAAGAGTTTGAAAATCGCATGAAAACGAAGAGAGATGCGAACCTTTCAATTTGGCGTCAATTTGCCACCCCTTCTGAGCAGTTTTTGGTCATCTCAGAAAGAAGGATTGAGGTAAGGATTTCTAGACCTACTTGACCTTTCATGGGAAGAGGAGTTCCCTTTCGTCCCAAATTTTCGACTTCCGCCGACGTCGCCTTCCGGTCCAACTGGAATTATAGCACATTTTCTTCAAATACCCATAGGTTGCATGCCCTTGGAGCACTGAGGCTGAGCTTTGGTATGTGGATTCCTTGAAGTCTTCTTAATCTTTAATGTACTGACTTTAGGGCCTCTATCTCTCACCCTTTTCCAGATATAAGCCCAAAGAGAACTTAGCGCGGAACGCAAGTTTACCTCCTCTCCGAGCATAACCAGTTTCCTGGGCACTTGAAAAGTACTCACTGAGACCTCCTCAGCAACGTTCAGCTTGTCTGGAGCTGACCACAAAGAACCGTCCAACCCCTGTCTCACATTTTCTAAGACTTTTGTACATTTTCCGCATGTTCAGTCTATAATATCTTTGGAGGGAGAAAGTATTTCTACTAACTCTTTGCAGCTTCTAGGAGTCCCTATCGGGGTGTATCACTGACATAAGTGCGGTGTGTCGATTGCATGCCATTCTCCAGATATGGGAGGTTGAAAATGGTCAAAATTTCTCCATTGGTCCATTTCTAAGCACAATCTTTGGTGTAAATAAGAAGCCACTTTTTCTCCCTTTTCCTGGCACCTGGGTTTTACGCTTCTGACTTAGTCGTGTTGTCCGTTTTCTTAGCTTTCCAACGACACCAAACTCGTCTTAATCCGACGATAAATAAGAAAGTTATGAGCTTCGGAAAATTCCACTATTTCCTTTACTATTACTTCTATCCATGACTTTCACTTTCACTTTCATTTGACCTAGATAGTTCATGACCTAGATAGTTCATCTTCGTTTTGTACCTATACCCTACCCTAACCCTAACCCTAACCCTAACCCCACTAACCCCACTAACCCTAACCCCACTAACCCCATTAACCCTAACCCCACTAACCCCATTAACCCTAACCCCACTAACCCTAACCCCACTAACCCCACTAACCCTAACCCTAACCCTAAACCCACTAACCCCACTAACTCTAACCCTAACTAACCCCATTAACCCTAACCCCACTAACCCCATTAACCCTAACCCCACTAACCCCATTAACCCTAACCCCACTAACCCTAACCCCACTAACCCCACTAACCCTAACCCTAACCCTAAACCCACTAACCCCACTAACTCTAACCCCACTAACCCTAACCCTTACCCTAACACTAACCCTAACCCTAACCCCCACTAACCCTGACTTTAACCCCCTGCAAACACTTACTTTTCGTTTTTTGCTCATATCTTTTGACAGACTACTCCGATGTCAACGTTCTTGGTGTTGTTGGAAAGGTCTTGAAGAGCTCTTTACGCTGATGTCATGCACTTGTCGTGCTAGAGAGCAAAAAGTAGAATGACAGGCGATTTTCTTTTATATGCTTGCAAACGGCAGAAGATCTTTATTTCGTTATGGATTTTCAAGATCTTGGGCTTGTCAGAAAGCTCTTGACAACATCTATCCATAGCCATAACGCTCAGAACAATTAGCCACTTTTCTTGAGGCTTTCTAGAGCAGATATTGCCTAGGTGTACCCACGCTGCTGAGACATACATCTTTCAACCCTCGCAACTTCTTTCGTCTTTAACCTTTAATAACCATCTTCGGGTTGTTGACAGAACTTGCCAAGACCTTTGCAATGACACCAAGAGTTTGAAAATCGCATGAAAACGAAGAGAGATGCGAACCTTTCAATTTGGCGTCAATTTGCCACCCCTTCTGAGCAGTTTTTGGTCATCTCAGAAAGAAGGATTGAGGTAAGGATTTCTAGACCTACTTGACCTTTCATGGGAAGAGGAGTTCCCTTTCGTCCCAAATTTTCGACTTCCGCCGACGTCGCCTTCCGGTCCAACTGGAATTATAGCACATTTTCTTCAAATACCCATAGGTTGCATGCCCTTGGAGCACTGAGGCTGAGCTTTGGTATGTGGATTCCTTGAAGTCTTCTTAATCTTTAATGTACTGACTTTAGGGCCTCTATCTCTCACCCTTTTCCAGATATAAGCCCAAAGAGAACTTAGCGCGGAACGCAAGTTTACCTCCTCTCCGAGCATAACCAGTTTCCTGGGCACTTGAAAAGTACTCACTGAGACCTCCTCAGCAACGTTCAGCTTGTCTGGAGCTGACCACAAAGAACCGTCCAACCCCTGTCTCACATTTTCTAAGACTTTTGTACATTTTCCGCATGTTCAGTCTATAATATCTTTGGAGGGAGAAAGTATTTCTACTAACTCTTTGCAGCTTCTAGGAGTCCCTATCGGGGTGTATCACTGACATAAGTGCGGTGTGTCGATTGCATGCCATTCTCCAGATATGGGAGGTTGAAAATGGTCAAAATTTCTCCATTGGTCCATTTCTAAGCACAATCTTTGGTGTAAATAAGAAGCCACTTTTTCTCCCTTTTCCTGGCACCTGGGTTTTACGCTTCTGACTTAGTCGTGTTGTCCGTTTTCTTAGCTTTCCAACGACACCAAACTCGTCTTAATCCGACGATAAATAAGAAAGTTATGAGCTTCGGAAAATTCCACTATTTCCTTTACTATTACTTCTATCCATGACTTTCACTTTCACTTTCATTTGACCTAGATAGTTCATGACCTAGATAGTTCATCTTCGTTTTGTACCTATACCCTACCCTAACCCTAACCCTAACCCTAACCCCACTAACCCCACTAACCCTAACCCCACTAACCCCATTAACCCTAACCCCACTAACCCCATTAACCCTAACCCCACTAACCCTAACCCCACTAACCCCACTAACCCTAACCCTAACCCTAAACCCACTAACCCCACTAACTCTAACCCTAACTAACCCCATTAACCCTAACCCCACTAACCCCATTAACCCTAACCCCACTAACCCCATTAACCCTAACCCCACTAACCCTAACCCCACTAACCCCACTAACCCTAACCCTAACCCTAAACCCACTAACCCCACTAACTCTAACCCCACTAACCCTAACCCTTACCCTAACACTAACCCTAACCCTAACCCCCACTAACCCTGACTTTAACCCCCTGCAAACACTTACTTTTCGTTTTTTGCTCATATCTTTTGACAGACTACTCCGATGTCAACGTTCTTGGTGTTGTTGGAAAGGTCTTGAAGAGCTCTTTACGCTGATGTCATGCACTTGTCGTGCTAGAGAGCAAAAAGTAGAATGACAGGCGATTTTCTTTTATATGCTTGCAAACGGCAGAAGATCTTTATTTCGTTATGGATTTTCAAGATCTTGGGCTTGTCAGAAAGCTCTTGACAACATCTATCCATAGCCATAACGCTCAGAACAATTAGCCACTTTTCTTGAGGCTTTCTAGAGCAGATATTGCCTAGGTGTACCCACGCTGCTGAGACATACATCTTTCAACCCTCGCAACTTCTTTCGTCTTTAACCTTTAATAACCATCTTCGGGTTGTTGACAGAACTTGCCAAGACCTTTGCAATGACACCAAGAGTTTGAAAATCGCATGAAAACGAAGAGAGATGCGAACCTTTCAATTTGGCGTCAATTTGCCACCCCTTCTGAGCAGTTTTTGGTCATCTCAGAAAGAAGGATTGAGGTAAGGATTTCTAGACCTACTTGACCTTTCATGGGAAGAGGAGTTCCCTTTCGTCCCAAATTTTCGACTTCCGCCGACGTCGCCTTCCGGTCCAACTGGAATTATAGCACATTTTCTTCAAATACCCATAGGTTGCATGCCCTTGGAGCACTGAGGCTGAGCTTTGGTATGTGGATTCCTTGAAGTCTTCTTAATCTTTAATGTATTGACTTTAGGGCCTCTATCTCTCACCCTTTTCCAGATATAAGCCCAAAGAGAACTTAGCGCGGAACGCAAGTTTACCTCCTCTCCGAGCATAACCAGTTTCCTGGGCACTTGAAAAGTACTCACTGAGACCTCCTCAGCAACGTTCAGCTTGTCTGGAGCTGACCACAAAGAACCGTCCAACCCCTGTCTCACATTTTCTAAGACTTTTGTACATTTTCCGCATGTTCAGTCTATAATATCTTTGGAGGGAGAAAGTATTTCTACTAACTCTTTGCAGCTTCTAGGAGTCCCTATCGGGGTGTATCACTGACATAAGTGCGGTGTGTCGATTGCATGCCATTCTCCAGATATGGGAGGTTGAAAATGGTCAAAATTTCTCCATTGGTCCATTTCTAAGCACAATCTTTGGTGTAAATAAGAAGCCACTTTTTCTCCCTTTTCCTGGCACCTGGGTTTTACGCTTCTGACTTAGTCGTGTTGTCCGTTTTCTTAGCTTTCCAACGACACCAAACTCGTCTTAATCCGACGATAAATAAGAAAGTTATGAGCTTCGGAAAATTCCACTATTTCCTTTACTATTACTTCTATCCATGACTTTCACTTTCACTTTCATTTGACCTAGATAGTTCATGACCTAGATAGTTCATCTTCGTTTTGTACCTATACCCTACCCTAACCCTAACCCTAACCCTAACCCCACTAACCCCACTAACCCTAACCCCACTAACCCCATTAACCCTAACCCCACTAACCCCATTAACCCTAACCCCACTAACCCTAACCCCACTAACCCCACTAACCCTAACCCTAACCCTAAACCCACTAACCCCACTAACTCTAACCCTAACTAACCCCATTAACCCTAACCCCACTAACCCCATTAACCCTAACCCCACTAACCCCATTAACCCTAACCCCACTAACCCTAACCCCACTAACCCCACTAACCCTAACCCTAACCCTAAACCCACTAACCCCACTAACTCTAACCCCACTAACCCTAACCCTTACCCTAACACTAACCCTAACCCTAACCCCCACTAACCCTGACTTTAACCCCCTGCAAACACTTACTTTTCGTTTTTTGCTCATATCTTTTGACAGACTACTCCGATGTCAACGTTCTTGGTGTTGTTGGAAAGGTCTTGAAGAGCTCTTTACGCTGATGTCATGCACTTGTCGTGCTAGAGAGCAAAAAGTAGAATGACAGGCGATTTTCTTTTATATGCTTGCAAACGGCAGAAGATCTTTATTTCGTTATGGATTTTCAAGATCTTGGGCTTGTCAGAAAGCTCTTGACAACATCTATCCATAGCCATAACGCTCAGAACAATTAGCCACTTTTCTTGAGGCTTTCTAGAGCAGATATTGCCTAGGTGTACCCACGCTGCTGAGACATACATCTTTCAACCCTCGCAACTTCTTTCGTCTTTAACCTTTAATAACCATCTTCGGGTTGTTGACAGAACTTGCCAAGACCTTTGCAATGACACCAAGAGTTTGAAAATCGCATGAAAACGAAGAGAGATGCGAACCTTTCAATTTGGCGTCAATTTGCCACCCCTTCTGAGCAGTTTTTGGTCATCTCAGAAAGAAGGATTGAGGTAAGGATTTCTAGACCTACTTGACCTTTCATGGGAAGAGGAGTTCCCTTTCGTCCCAAATTTTCGACTTCCGCCGACGTCGCCTTCCGGTCCAACTGGAATTATAGCACATTTTCTTCAAATACCCATAGGTTGCATGCCCTTGGAGCACTGAGGCTGAGCTTTGGTATGTGGATTCCTTGAAGTCTTCTTAATCTTTAATGTACTGACTTTAGGGCCTCTATCTCTCACCCTTTTCCAGATATAAGCCCAAAGAGAACTTAGCGCGGAACGCAAGTTTACCTCCTCTCCGAGCATAACCAGTTTCCTGGGCACTTGAAAAGTACTCACTGAGACCTCCTCAGCAACGTTCAGCTTGTCTGGAGCTGACCACAAAGAACCGTCCAACCCCTGTCTCACATTTTCTAAGACTTTTGTACATTTTCCGCATGTTCAGTCTATAATATCTTTGGAGGGAGAAAGTATTTCTACTAACTCTTTGCAGCTTCTAGGAGTCCCTATCGGGGTGTATCACTGACATAAGTGCGGTGTGTCGATTGCATGCCATTCTCCAGATATGGGAGGTTGAAAATGGTCAAAATTTCTCCATTGGTCCATTTCTAAGCACAATCTTTGGTGTAAATAAGAAGCCACTTTTTCTCCCTTTTCCTGGCACCTGGGTTTTACGCTTCTGACTTAGTCGTGTTGTCCGTTTTCTTAGCTTTCCAACGACACCAAACTCGTCTTAATCCGACGATAAATAAGAAAGTTATGAGCTTCGGAAAATTCCACTATTTCCTTTACTATTACTTCTATCCATGACTTTCACTTTCACTTTCATTTGACCTAGATAGTTCATGACCTAGATAGTTCATCTTCGTTTTGTACCTATACCCTACCCTAACCCTAACCCTAACCCTAACCCCACTAACCCCACTAACCCTAACCCCACTAACCCCATTAACCCTAACCCCACTAACCCCATTAACCCTAACCCCACTAACCCTAACCCCACTAACCCCACTAACCCTAACCCTAACCCTAAACCCACTAACCCCACTAACTCTAACCCTAACTAACCCCATTAACCCTAACCCCACTAACCCCATTAACCCTAACCCCACTAACCCCATTAACCCTAACCCCACTAACCCTAACCCCACTAACCCCACTAACCCTAACCCTAACCCTAAACCCACTAACCCCACTAACTCTAACCCCACTAACCCTAACCCTTACCCTAACACTAACCCTAACCCTAACCCCCACTAACCCTGACTTTAACCCCCTGCAAACACTTACTTTTCGTTTTTTGCTCATATCTTTTGACAGACTACTCCGATGTCAACGTTCTTGGTGTTGTTGGAAAGGTCTTGAAGAGCTCTTTACGCTGATGTCATGCACTTGTCGTGCTAGAGAGCAAAAAGTAGAATGACAGGCGATTTTCTTTTATATGCTTGCAAACGGCAGAAGATCTTTATTTCGTTATGGATTTTCAAGATCTTGGGCTTGTCAGAAAGCTCTTGACAACATCTATCCATAGCCATAACGCTCAGAACAATTAGCCACTTTTCTTGAGGCTTTCTAGAGCAGATATTGCCTAGGTGTACCCACGCTGCTGAGACATACATCTTTCAACCCTCGCAACTTCTTTCGTCTTTAACCTTTAATAACCATCTTCGGGTTGTTGACAGAACTTGCCAAGACCTTTGCAATGACACCAAGAGTTTGAAAATCGCATGAAAACGAAGAGAGATGCGAACCTTTCAATTTGGCGTCAATTTGCCACCCCTTCTGAGCAGTTTTTGGTCATCTCAGAAAGAAGGATTGAGGTAAGGATTTCTAGACCTACTTGACCTTTCATGGGAAGAGGAGTTCCCTTTCGTCCCAAATTTTCGACTTCCGCCGACGTCGCCTTCCGGTCCAACTGGAATTATAGCACATTTTCTTCAAATACCCATAGGTTGCATGCCCTTGGAGCACTGAGGCTGAGCTTTGGTATGTGGATTCCTTGAAGTCTTCTTAATCTTTAATGTACTGACTTTAGGGCCTCTATCTCTCACCCTTTTCCAGATATAAGCCCAAAGAGAACTTAGCGCGGAACGCAAGTTTACCTCCTCTCCGAGCATAACCAGTTTCCTGGGCACTTGAAAAGTACTCACTGAGACCTCCTCAGCAACGTTCAGCTTGTCTGGAGCTGACCACAAAGAACCGTCCAACCCCTGTCTCACATTTTCTAAGACTTTTGTACATTTTCCGCATGTTCAGTCTATAATATCTTTGGAGGGAGAAAGTATTTCTACTAACTCTTTGCAGCTTCTAGGAGTCCCTATCGGGGTGTATCACTGACATAAGTGCGGTGTGTCGATTGCATGCCATTCTCCAGATATGGGAGGTTGAAAATGGTCAAAATTTCTCCATTGGTCCATTTCTAAGCACAATCTTTGGTGTAAATAAGAAGCCACTTTTTCTCCCTTTTCCTGGCACCTGGGTTTTACGCTTCTGACTTAGTCGTGTTGTCCGTTTTCTTAGCTTTCCAACGACACCAAACTCGTCTTAATCCGACGATAAATAAGAAAGTTATGAGCTTCGGAAAATTCCACTATTTCCTTTACTATTACTTCTATCCATGACTTTCACTTTCACTTTCATTTGACCTAGATAGTTCATGACCTAGATAGTTCATCTTCGTTTTGTACCTATACCCTACCCTAACCCTAACCCTAACCCTAACCCCACTAACCCCACTAACCCTAACCCCACTAACCCCATTAACCCTAACCCCACTAACCCCATTAACCCTAACCCCACTAACCCTAACCCCACTAACCCCACTAACCCTAACCCTAACCCTAAACCCACTAACCCCACTAACTCTAACCCTAACTAACCCCATTAACCCTAACCCCACTAACCCCATTAACCCTAACCCCACTAACCCCATTAACCCTAACCCCACTAACCCTAACCCCACTAACCCCACTAACCCTAACCCTAACCCTAAACCCACTAACCCCACTAACTCTAACCCCACTAACCCTAACCCTTACCCTAACACTAACCCTAACCCTAACCCCCACTAACCCTGACTTTAACCCCCTGCAAACACTTACTTTTCGTTTTTTGCTCATATCTTTTGACAGACTACTCCGATGTCAACGTTCTTGGTGTTGTTGGAAAGGTCTTGAAGAGCTCTTTACGCTGATGTCATGCACTTGTCGTGCTAGAGAGCAAAAAGTAGAATGACAGGCGATTTTCTTTTATATGCTTGCAAACGGCAGAAGATCTTTATTTCGTTATGGATTTTCAAGATCTTGGGCTTGTCAGAAAGCTCTTGACAACATCTATCCATAGCCATAACGCTCAGAACAATTAGCCACTTTTCTTGAGGCTTTCTAGAGCAGATATTGCCTAGGTGTACCCACGCTGCTGAGACATACATCTTTCAACCCTCGCAACTTCTTTCGTCTTTAACCTTTAATAACCATCTTCGGGTTGTTGACAGAACTTGCCAAGACCTTTGCAATGACACCAAGAGTTTGAAAATCGCATGAAAACGAAGAGAGATGCGAACCTTTCAATTTGGCGTCAATTTGCCACCCCTTCTGAGCAGTTTTTGGTCATCTCAGAAAGAAGGATTGAGGTAAGGATTTCTAGACCTACTTGACCTTTCATGGGAAGAGGAGTTCCCTTTCGTCCCAAATTTTCGACTTCCGCCGACGTCGCCTTCCGGTCCAACTGGAATTATAGCACATTTTCTTCAAATACCCATAGGTTGCATGCCCTTGGAGCACTGAGGCTGAGCTTTGGTATGTGGATTCCTTGAAGTCTTCTTAATCTTTAATGTACTGACTTTAGGGCCTCTATCTCTCACCCTTTTCCAGATATAAGCCCAAAGAGAACTTAGCGCGGAACGCAAGTTTACCTCCTCTCCGAGCATAACCAGTTTCCTGGGCACTTGAAAAGTACTCACTGAGACCTCCTCAGCAACGTTCAGCTTGTCTGGAGCTGACCACAAAGAACCGTCCAACCCCTGTCTCACATTTTCTAAGACTTTTGTACATTTTCCGCATGTTCAGTCTATAATATCTTTGGAGGGAGAAAGTATTTCTACTAACTCTTTGCAGCTTCTAGGAGTCCCTATCGGGGTGTATCACTGACATAAGTGCGGTGTGTCGATTGCATGCCATTCTCCAGATATGGGAGGTTGAAAATGGTCAAAATTTCTCCATTGGTCCATTTCTAAGCACAATCTTTGGTGTAAATAAGAAGCCACTTTTTCTCCCTTTTCCTGGCACCTGGGTTTTACGCTTCTGACTTAGTCGTGTTGTCCGTTTTCTTAGCTTTCCAACGACACCAAACTCGTCTTAATCCGACGATAAATAAGAAAGTTATGAGCTTCGGAAAATTCCACTATTTCCTTTACTATTACTTCTATCCATGACTTTCACTTTCACTTTCATTTGACCTAGATAGTTCATGACCTAGATAGTTCATCTTCGTTTTGTACCTATACCCTACCCTAACCCTAACCCTAACCCTAACCCCACTAACCCCACTAACCCTAACCCCACTAACCCCATTAACCCTAACCCCACTAACCCCATTAACCCTAACCCCACTAACCCTAACCCCACTAACCCCACTAACCCTAACCCTAACCCTAAACCCACTAACCCCACTAACTCTAACCCTAACTAACCCCATTAACCCTAACCCCACTAACCCCATTAACCCTAACCCCACTAACCCCATTAACCCTAACCCCACTAACCCTAACCCCACTAACCCCACTAACCCTAACCCTAACCCTAAACCCACTAACCCCACTAACTCTAACCCCACTAACCCTAACCCTTACCCTAACACTAACCCTAACCCTAACCCCCACTAACCCTGACTTTAACCCCCTGCAAACACTTACTTTTCGTTTTTTGCTCATATCTTTTGACAGACTACTCCGATGTCAACGTTCTTGGTGTTGTTGGAAAGGTCTTGAAGAGCTCTTTACGCTGATGTCATGCACTTGTCGTGCTAGAGAGCAAAAAGTAGAATGACAGGCGATTTTCTTTTATATGCTTGCAAACGGCAGAAGATCTTTATTTCGTTATGGATTTTCAAGATCTTGGGCTTGTCAGAAAGCTCTTGACAACATCTATCCATAGCCATAACGCTCAGAACAATTAGCCACTTTTCTTGAGGCTTTCTAGAGCAGATATTGCCTAGGTGTACCCACGCTGCTGAGACATACATCTTTCAACCCTCGCAACTTCTTTCGTCTTTAACCTTTAATAACCATCTTCGGGTTGTTGACAGAACTTGCCAAGACCTTTGCAATGACACCAAGAGTTTGAAAATCGCATGAAAACGAAGAGAGATGCGAACCTTTCAATTTGGCGTCAATTTGCCACCCCTTCTGAGCAGTTTTTGGTCATCTCAGAAAGAAGGATTGAGGTAAGGATTTCTAGACCTACTTGACCTTTCATGGGAAGAGGAGTTCCCTTTCGTCCCAAATTTTCGACTTCCGCCGACGTCGCCTTCCGGTCCAACTGGAATTATAGCACATTTTCTTCAAATACCCATAGGTTGCATGCCCTTGGAGCACTGAGGCTGAGCTTTGGTATGTGGATTCCTTGAAGTCTTCTTAATCTTTAATGTACTGACTTTAGGGCCTCTATCTCTCACCCTTTTCCAGATATAAGCCCAAAGAGAACTTAGCGCGGAACGCAAGTTTACCTCCTCTCCGAGCATAACCAGTTTCCTGGGCACTTGAAAAGTACTCACTGAGACCTCCTCAGCAACGTTCAGCTTGTCTGGAGCTGACCACAAAGAACCGTCCAACCCCTGTCTCACATTTTCTAAGACTTTTGTACATTTTCCGCATGTTCAGTCTATAATATCTTTGGAGGGAGAAAGTATTTCTACTAACTCTTTGCAGCTTCTAGGAGTCCCTATCGGGGTGTATCACTGACATAAGTGCGGTGTGTCGATTGCATGCCATTCTCCAGATATGGGAGGTTGAAAATGGTCAAAATTTCTCCATTGGTCCATTTCTAAGCACAATCTTTGGTGTAAATAAGAAGCCACTTTTTCTCCCTTTTCCTGGCACCTGGGTTTTACGCTTCTGACTTAGTCGTGTTGTCCGTTTTCTTAGCTTTCCAACGACACCAAACTCGTCTTAATCCGACGATAAATAAGAAAGTTATGAGCTTCGGAAAATTCCACTATTTCCTTTACTATTACTTCTATCCATGACTTTCACTTTCACTTTCATTTGACCTAGATAGTTCATGACCTAGATAGTTCATCTTCGTTTTGTACCTATACCCTACCCTAACCCTAACCCTAACCCTAACCCCACTAACCCCACTAACCCTAACCCCACTAACCCCATTAACCCTAACCCCACTAACCCCATTAACCCTAACCCCACTAACCCTAACCCCACTAACCCCACTAACCCTAACCCTAACCCTAAACCCACTAACCCCACTAACTCTAACCCTAACTAACCCCATTAACCCTAACCCCACTAACCCCATTAACCCTAACCCCACTAACCCCATTAACCCTAACCCCACTAACCCTAACCCCACTAACCCCACTAACCCTAACCCTAACCCTAAACCCACTAACCCCACTAACTCTAACCCCACTAACCCTAACCCTTACCCTAACACTAACCCTAACCCTAACCCCCACTAACCCTGACTTTAACCCCCTGCAAACACTTACTTTTCGTTTTTTGCTCATATCTTTTGACAGACTACTCCGATGTCAACGTTCTTGGTGTTGTTGGAAAGGTCTTGAAGAGCTCTTTACGCTGATGTCATGCACTTGTCGTGCTAGAGAGCAAAAAGTAGAATGA
The DNA here is from genome assembly GCF_033153115.1 of Saccostrea echinata. Classification (NCBI taxonomy): domain Eukaryota; kingdom Metazoa; phylum Mollusca; class Bivalvia; order Ostreida; family Ostreidae; genus Saccostrea; species Saccostrea echinata. The sequence goes on from NW_026890008.1 coordinate 33,867, forward strand.
CAGGCGATTTTCTTTTATATGCTTGCAAACGGCAGAAGATCTTTATTTCGTTATGGATTTTCAAGATCTTGGGCTTGTCAGAAAGCTCTTGACAACATCTATCCATAGCCATAACGCTCAGAACAATTAGCCACTTTTCTTGAGGCTTTCTAGAGCAGATATTGCCTAGGTGTACCCACGCTGCTGAGACATACATCTTTCAACCCTCGCAACTTCTTTCGTCTTTAACCTTTAATAACCATCTTCGGGTTGTTGACAGAACTTGCCAAGACCTTTGCAATGACACCAAGAGTTTGAAAATCGCATGAAAACGAAGAGAGATGCGAACCTTTCAATTTGGCGTCAATTTGCCACCCCTTCTGAGCAGTTTTTGGTCATCTCAGAAAGAAGGATTGAGGTAAGGATTTCTAGACCTACTTGACCTTTCATGGGAAGAGGAGTTCCCTTTCGTCCCAAATTTTCGACTTCCGCCGACGTCGCCTTCCGGTCCAACTGGAATTATAGCACATTTTCTTCAAATACCCATAGGTTGCATGCCCTTGGAGCACTGAGGCTGAGCTTTGGTATGTGGATTCCTTGAAGTCTTCTTAATCTTTAATGTACTGACTTTAGGGCCTCTATCTCTCACCCTTTTCCAGATATAAGCCCAAAGAGAACTTAGCGCGGAACGCAAGTTTACCTCCTCTCCGAGCATAACCAGTTTCCTGGGCACTTGAAAAGTACTCACTGAGACCTCCTCAGCAACGTTCAGCTTGTCTGGAGCTGACCACAAAGAACCGTCCAACCCCTGTCTCACATTTTCTAAGACTTTTGTACATTTTCCGCATGTTCAGTCTATAATATCTTTGGAGGGAGAAAGTATTTCTACTAACTCTTTGCAGCTTCTAGGAGTCCCTATCGGGGTGTATCACTGACATAAGTGCGGTGTGTCGATTGCATGCCATTCTCCAGATATGGGAGGTTGAAAATGGTCAAAATTTCTCCATTGGTCCATTTCTAAGCACAATCTTTGGTGTAAATAAGAAGCCACTTTTTCTCCCTTTTCCTGGCACCTGGGTTTTACGCTTCTGACTTAGTCGTGTTGTCCGTTTTCTTAGCTTTCCAACGACACCAAACTCGTCTTAATCCGACGATAAATAAGAAAGTTATGAGCTTCGGAAAATTCCACTATTTCCTTTACTATTACTTCTATCCATGACTTTCACTTTCACTTTCATTTGACCTAGATAGTTCATGACCTAGATAGTTCATCTTCGTTTTGTACCTATACCCTACCCTAACCCTAACCCTAACCCTAACCCCACTAACCCCACTAACCCTAACCCCACTAACCCCATTAACCCTAACCCCACTAACCCCATTAACCCTAACCCCACTAACCCTAACCCCACTAACCCCACTAACCCTAACCCTAACCCTAAACCCACTAACCCCACTAACTCTAACCCTAACTAACCCCATTAACCCTAACCCCACTAACCCCATTAACCCTAACCCCACTAACCCCATTAACCCTAACCCCACTAACCCTAACCCCACTAACCCCACTAACCCTAACCCTAACCCTAAACCCACTAACCCCACTAACTCTAACCCCACTAACCCTAACCCTTACCCTAACACTAACCCTAACCCTAACCCCCACTAACCCTGACTTTAACCCCCTGCAAACACTTACTTTTCGTTTTTTGCTCATATCTTTTGACAGACTACTCCGATGTCAACGTTCTTGGTGTTGTTGGAAAGGTCTTGAAGAGCTCTTTACGCTGATGTCATGCACTTGTCGTGCTAGAGAGCAAAAAGTAGAATGACAGGCGATTTTCTTTTATATGCTTGCAAACGGCAGAAGATCTTTATTTCGTTATGGATTTTCAAGATCTTGGGCTTGTCAGAAAGCTCTTGACAACATCTATCCATAGCCATAACGCTCAGAACAATTAGCCACTTTTCTTGAGGCTTTCTAGAGCAGATATTGCCTAGGTGTACCCACGCTGCTGAGACATACATCTTTCAACCCTCGCAACTTCTTTCGTCTTTAACCTTTAATAACCATCTTCGGGTTGTTGACAGAACTTGCCAAGACCTTTGCAATGACACCAAGAGTTTGAAAATCGCATGAAAACGAAGAGAGATGCGAACCTTTCAATTTGGCGTCAATTTGCCACCCCTTCTGAGCAGTTTTTGGTCATCTCAGAAAGAAGGATTGAGGTAAGGATTTCTAGACCTACTTGACCTTTCATGGGAAGAGGAGTTCCCTTTCGTCCCAAATTTTCGACTTCCGCCGACGTCGCCTTCCGGTCCAACTGGAATTATAGCACATTTTCTTCAAATACCCATAGGTTGCATGCCCTTGGAGCACTGAGGCTGAGCTTTGGTATGTGGATTCCTTGAAGTCTTCTTAATCTTTAATGTACTGACTTTAGGGCCTCTATCTCTCACCCTTTTCCAGATATAAGCCCAAAGAGAACTTAGCGCGGAACGCAAGTTTACCTCCTCTCCGAGCATAACCAGTTTCCTGGGCACTTGAAAAGTACTCACTGAGACCTCCTCAGCAACGTTCAGCTTGTCTGGAGCTGACCACAAAGAACCGTCCAACCCCTGTCTCACATTTTCTAAGACTTTTGTACATTTTCCGCATGTTCAGTCTATAATATCTTTGGAGGGAGAAAGTATTTCTACTAACTCTTTGCAGCTTCTAGGAGTCCCTATCGGGGTGTATCACTGACATAAGTGCGGTGTGTCGATTGCATGCCATTCTCCAGATATGGGAGGTTGAAAATGGTCAAAATTTCTCCATTGGTCCATTTCTAAGCACAATCTTTGGTGTAAATAAGAAGCCACTTTTTCTCCCTTTTCCTGGCACCTGGGTTTTACGCTTCTGACTTAGTCGTGTTGTCCGTTTTCTTAGCTTTCCAACGACACCAAACTCGTCTTAATCCGACGATAAATAAGAAAGTTATGAGCTTCGGAAAATTCCACTATTTCCTTTACTATTACTTCTATCCATGACTTTCACTTTCACTTTCATTTGACCTAGATAGTTCATGACCTAGATAGTTCATCTTCGTTTTGTACCTATACCCTACCCTAACCCTAACCCTAACCCTAACCCCACTAACCCCACTAACCCTAACCCCACTAACCCCATTAACCCTAACCCCACTAACCCCATTAACCCTAACCCCACTAACCCTAACCCCACTAACCCCACTAACCCTAACCCTAACCCTAAACCCACTAACCCCACTAACTCTAACCCTAACTAACCCCATTAACCCTAACCCCACTAACCCCATTAACCCTAACCCCACTAACCCCATTAACCCTAACCCCACTAACCCTAACCCCACTAACCCCACTAACCCTAACCCTAACCCTAAACCCACTAACCCCACTAACTCTAACCCCACTAACCCTAACCCTTACCCTAACACTAACCCTAACCCTAACCCCCACTAACCCTGACTTTAACCCCCTGCAAACACTTACTTTTCGTTTTTTGCTCATATCTTTTGACAGACTACTCCGATGTCAACGTTCTTGGTGTTGTTGGAAAGGTCTTGAAGAGCTCTTTACGCTGATGTCATGCACTTGTCGTGCTAGAGAGCAAAAAGTAGAATGACAGGCGATTTTCTTTTATATGCTTGCAAACGGCAGAAGATCTTTATTTCGTTATGGATTTTCAAGATCTTGGGCTTGTCAGAAAGCTCTTGACAACATCTATCCATAGCCATAACGCTCAGAACAATTAGCCACTTTTCTTGAGGCTTTCTAGAGCAGATATTGCCTAGGTGTACCCACGCTGCTGAGACATACATCTTTCAACCCTCGCAACTTCTTTCGTCTTTAACCTTTAATAACCATCTTCGGGTTGTTGACAGAACTTGCCAAGACCTTTGCAATGACACCAAGAGTTTGAAAATCGCATGAAAACGAAGAGAGATGCGAACCTTTCAATTTGGCGTCAATTTGCCACCCCTTCTGAGCAGTTTTTGGTCATCTCAGAAAGAAGGATTGAGGTAAGGATTTCTAGACCTACTTGACCTTTCATGGGAAGAGGAGTTCCCTTTCGTCCCAAATTTTCGACTTCCGCCGACGTCGCCTTCCGGTCCAACTGGAATTATAGCACATTTTCTTCAAATACCCATAGGTTGCATGCCCTTGGAGCACTGAGGCTGAGCTTTGGTATGTGGATTCCTTGAAGTCTTCTTAATCTTTAATGTACTGACTTTAGGGCCTCTATCTCTCACCCTTTTCCAGATATAAGCCCAAAGAGAACTTAGCGCGGAACGCAAGTTTACCTCCTCTCCGAGCATAACCAGTTTCCTGGGCACTTGAAAAGTACTCACTGAGACCTCCTCAGCAACGTTCAGCTTGTCTGGAGCTGACCACAAAGAACCGTCCAACCCCTGTCTCACATTTTCTAAGACTTTTGTACATTTTCCGCATGTTCAGTCTATAATATCTTTGGAGGGAGAAAGTATTTCTACTAACTCTTTGCAGCTTCTAGGAGTCCCTATCGGGGTGTATCACTGACATAAGTGCGGTGTGTCGATTGCATGCCATTCTCCAGATATGGGAGGTTGAAAATGGTCAAAATTTCTCCATTGGTCCATTTCTAAGCACAATCTTTGGTGTAAATAAGAAGCCACTTTTTCTCCCTTTTCCTGGCACCTGGGTTTTACGCTTCTGACTTAGTCGTGTTGTCCGTTTTCTTAGCTTTCCAACGACACCAAACTCGTCTTAATCCGACGATAAATAAGAAAGTTATGAGCTTCGGAAAATTCCACTATTTCCTTTACTATTACTTCTATCCATGACTTTCACTTTCACTTTCATTTGACCTAGATAGTTCATGACCTAGATAGTTCATCTTCGTTTTGTACCTATACCCTACCCTAACCCTAACCCTAACCCTAACCCCACTAACCCCACTAACCCTAACCCCACTAACCCCATTAACCCTAACCCCACTAACCCCATTAACCCTAACCCCACTAACCCTAACCCCACTAACCCCACTAACCCTAACCCTAACCCTAAACCCACTAACCCCACTAACTCTAACCCTAACTAACCCCATTAACCCTAACCCCACTAACCCCATTAACCCTAACCCCACTAACCCCATTAACCCTAACCCCACTAACCCTAACCCCACTAACCCCACTAACCCTAACCCTAACCCTAAACCCACTAACCCCACTAACTCTAACCCCACTAACCCTAACCCTTACCCTAACACTAACCCTAACCCTAACCCCCACTAACCCTGACTTTAACCCCCTGCAAACACTTACTTTTCGTTTTTTGCTCATATCTTTTGACAGACTACTCCGATGTCAACGTTCTTGGTGTTGTTGGAAAGGTCTTGAAGAGCTCTTTACGCTGATGTCATGCACTTGTCGTGCTAGAGAGCAAAAAGTAGAATGACAGGCGATTTTCTTTTATATGCTTGCAAACGGCAGAAGATCTTTATTTCGTTATGGATTTTCAAGATCTTGGGCTTGTCAGAAAGCTCTTGACAACATCTATCCATAGCCATAACGCTCAGAACAATTAGCCACTTTTCTTGAGGCTTTCTAGAGCAGATATTGCCTAGGTGTACCCACGCTGCTGAGACATACATCTTTCAACCCTCGCAACTTCTTTCGTCTTTAACCTTTAATAACCATCTTCGGGTTGTTGACAGAACTTGCCAAGACCTTTGCAATGACACCAAGAGTTTGAAAATCGCATGAAAACGAAGAGAGATGCGAACCTTTCAATTTGGCGTCAATTTGCCACCCCTTCTGAGCAGTTTTTGGTCATCTCAGAAAGAAGGATTGAGGTAAGGATTTCTAGACCTACTTGACCTTTCATGGGAAGAGGAGTTCCCTTTCGTCCCAAATTTTCGACTTCCGCCGACGTCGCCTTCCGGTCCAACTGGAATTATAGCACATTTTCTTCAAATACCCATAGGTTGCATGCCCTTGGAGCACTGAGGCTGAGCTTTGGTATGTGGATTCCTTGAAGTCTTCTTAATCTTTAATGTACTGACTTTAGGGCCTCTATCTCTCACCCTTTTCCAGATATAAGCCCAAAGAGAACTTAGCGCGGAACGCAAGTTTACCTCCTCTCCGAGCATAACCAGTTTCCTGGGCACTTGAAAAGTACTCACTGAGACCTCCTCAGCAACGTTCAGCTTGTCTGGAGCTGACCACAAAGAACCGTCCAACCCCTGTCTCACATTTTCTAAGACTTTTGTACATTTTCCGCATGTTCAGTCTATAATATCTTTGGAGGGAGAAAGTATTTCTACTAACTCTTTGCAGCTTCTAGGAGTCCCTATCGGGGTGTATCACTGACATAAGTGCGGTGTGTCGATTGCATGCCATTCTCCAGATATGGGAGGTTGAAAATGGTCAAAATTTCTCCATTGGTCCATTTCTAAGCACAATCTTTGGTGTAAATAAGAAGCCACTTTTTCTCCCTTTTCCTGGCACCTGGGTTTTACGCTTCTGACTTAGTCGTGTTGTCCGTTTTCTTAGCTTTCCAACGACACCAAACTCGTCTTAATCCGACGATAAATAAGAAAGTTATGAGCTTCGGAAAATTCCACTATTTCCTTTACTATTACTTCTATCCATGACTTTCACTTTCACTTTCATTTGACCTAGATAGTTCATGACCTAGATAGTTCATCTTCGTTTTGTACCTATACCCTACCCTAACCCTAACCCTAACCCTAACCCCACTAACCCCACTAACCCTAACCCCACTAACCCCATTAACCCTAACCCCACTAACCCCATTAACCCTAACCCCACTAACCCTAACCCCACTAACCCCACTAACCCTAACCCTAACCCTAAACCCACTAACCCCACTAACTCTAACCCTAACTAACCCCATTAACCCTAACCCCACTAACCCCATTAACCCTAACCCCACTAACCCCATTAACCCTAACCCCACTAACCCTAACCCCACTAACCCCACTAACCCTAACCCTAACCCTAAACCCACTAACCCCACTAACTCTAACCCCACTAACCCTAACCCTTACCCTAACACTAACCCTAACCCTAACCCCCACTAACCCTGACTTTAACCCCCTGCAAACACTTACTTTTCGTTTTTTGCTCATATCTTTTGACAGACTACTCCGATGTCAACGTTCTTGGTGTTGTTGGAAAGGTCTTGAAGAGCTCTTTACGCTGATGTCATGCACTTGTCGTGCTAGAGAGCAAAAAGTAGAATGACAGGCGATTTTCTTTTATATGCTTGCAAACGGCAGAAGATCTTTATTTCGTTATGGATTTTCAAGATCTTGGGCTTGTCAGAAAGCTCTTGACAACATCTATCCATAGCCATAACGCTCAGAACAATTAGCCACTTTTCTTGAGGCTTTCTAGAGCAGATATTGCCTAGGTGTACCCACGCTGCTGAGACATACATCTTTCAACCCTCGCAACTTCTTTCGTCTTTAACCTTTAATAACCATCTTCGGATTGTTGACAGAACTTGCCAAGACCTTTGCAATGACACCAAGAGTTTGAAAATCGCATGAAAACGAAGAGAGATGCGAACCTTTCAATTTGGCGTCAATTTGCCACCCCTTCTGAGCAGTTTTTGGTCATCTCAGAAAGAAGGATTGAGGTAAGGATTTCTAGACCTACTTGACCTTTCATGGGAAGAGGAGTTCCCTTTCGTCCCAAATTTTCGACTTCCGCCGACGTCGCCTTCCGGTCCAACTGGAATTATAGCACATTTTCTTCAAATACCCATAGGTTGCATGCCCTTGGAGCACTGAGGCTGAGCTTTGGTATGTGGATTCCTTGAAGTCTTCTTAATCTTTAATGTACTGACTTTAGGGCCTCTATCTCTCACCCTTTTCCAGATATAAGCCCAAAGAGAACTTAGCGCGGAACGCAAGTTTACCTCCTCTCCGAGCATAACCAGTTTCCTGGGCACTTGAAAAGTACTCACTGAGACCTCCTCAGCAACGTTCAGCTTGTCTGGAGCTGACCACAAAGAACCGTCCAACCCCTGTCTCACATTTTCTAAGACTTTTGTACATTTTCCGCATGTTCAGTCTATAATATCTTTGGAGGGAGAAAGTATTTCTACTAACTCTTTGCAGCTTCTAGGAGTCCCTATCGGGGTGTATCACTGACATAAGTGCGGTGTGTCGATTGCATGCCATTCTCCAGATATGGGAGGTTGAAAATGGTCAAAATTTCTCCATTGGTCCATTTCTAAGCACAATCTTTGGTGTAAATAAGAAGCCACTTTTTCTCCCTTTTCCTGGCACCTGGGTTTTACGCTTCTGACTTAGTCGTGTTGTCCGTTTTCTTAGCTTTCCAACGACACCAAACTCGTCTTAATCCGACGATAAATAAGAAAGTTATGAGCTTCGGAAAATTCCACTATTTCCTTTACTATTACTTCTATCCATGACTTTCACTTTCACTTTCATTTGACCTAGATAGTTCATGACCTAGATAGTTCATCTTCGTTTTGTACCTATACCCTACCCTAACCCTAACCCTAACCCTAACCCCACTAACCCCACTAACCCTAACCCCACTAACCCCATTAACCCTAACCCCACTAACCCCATTAACCCTAACCCCACTAACCCTAACCCCACTAACCCCACTAACCCTAACCCTAACCCTAAACCCACTAACCCCACTAACTCTAACCCTAACTAACCCCATTAACCCTAACCCCACTAACCCCATTAACCCTAACCCCACTAACCCCATTAACCCTAACCCCACTAACCCTAACCCCACTAACCCCACTAACCCTAACCCTAACCCTAAACCCACTAACCCCACTAACTCTAACCCCACTAACCCTAACCCTTACCCTAACACTAACCCTAACCCTAACCCCCACTAACCCTGACTTTAACCCCCTGCAAACACTTACTTTTCGTTTTTTGCTCATATCTTTTGACAGACTACTCCGATGTCAACGTTCTTGGTGTTGTTGGAAAGGTCTTGAAGAGCTCTTTACGCTGATGTCATGCACTTGTCGTGCTAGAGAGCAAAAAGTAGAATGACAGGCGATTTTCTTTTATATGCTTGCAAACGGCAGAAGATCTTTATTTCGTTATGGATTTTCAAGATCTTGGGCTTGTCAGAAAGCTCTTGACAACATCTATCCATAGCCATAACGCTCAGAACAATTAGCCACTTTTCTTGAGGCTTTCTAGAGCAGATATTGCCTAGGTGTACCCACGCTGCTGAGACATACATCTTTCAACCCTCGCAACTTCTTTCGTCTTTAACCTTTAATAACCATCTTCGGGTTGTTGACAGAACTTGCCAAGACCTTTGCAATGACACCAAGAGTTTGAAAATCGCATGAAAACGAAGAGAGATGCGAACCTTTCAATTTGGCGTCAATTTGCCACCCCTTCTGAGCAGTTTTTGGTCATCTCAGAAAGAAGGATTGAGGTAAGGATTTCTAGACCTACTTGACCTTTCATGGGAAGAGGAGTTCCCTTTCGTCCCAAATTTTCGACTTCCGCCGACGTCGCCTTCCGGTCCAACTGGAATTATAGCACATTTTCTTCAAATACCCATAGGTTGCATGCCCTTGGAGCACTGAGGCTGAGCTTTGGTATGTGGATTCCTTGAAGTCTTCTTAATCTTTAATGTACTGACTTTAGGGCCTCTATCTCTCACCCTTTTCCAGATATAAGCCCAAAGAGAACTTAGCGCGGAACGCAAGTTTACCTCCTCTCCGAGCATAACCAGTTTCCTGGGCACTTGAAAAGTACTCACTGAGACCTCCTCAGCAACGTTCAGCTTGTCTGGAGCTGACCACAAAGAACCGTCCAACCCCTGTCTCACATTTTCTAAGACTTTTGTACATTTTCCGCATGTTCAGTCTATAATATCTTTGGAGGGAGAAAGTATTTCTACTAACTCTTTGCAGCTTCTAGGAGTCCCTATCGGGGTGTATCACTGACATAAGTGCGGTGTGTCGATTGCATGCCATTCTCCAGATATGGGAGGTTGAAAATGGTCAAAATTTCTCCATTGGTCCATTTCTAAGCACAATCTTTGGTGTAAATAAGAAGCCACTTTTTCTCCCTTTTCCTGGCACCTGGGTTTTACGCTTCTGACTTAGTCGTGTTGTCCGTTTTCTTAGCTTTCCAACGACACCAAACTCGTCTTAATCCGACGATAAATAAGAAAGTTATGAGCTTCGGAAAATTCCACTATTTCCTTTACTATTACTTCTATCCATGACTTTCACTTTCACTTTCATTTGACCTAGATAGTTCATGACCTAGATAGTTCATCTTCGTTTTGTACCTATACCCTACCCTAACCCTAACCCTAACCCTAACCCCACTAACCCCACTAACCCTAACCCCACTAACCCCATTAACCCTAACCCCACTAACCCCATTAACCCTAACCCCACTAACCCTAACCCCACTAACCCCACTAACCCTAACCCTAACCCTAAACCCACTAACCCCACTAACTCTAACCCTAACTAACCCCATTAACCCTAACCCCACTAACCCCATTAACCCTAACCCCACTAACCCCATTAACCCTAACCCCACTAACCCTAACCCCACTAACCCCACTAACCCTAACCCTAACCCTAAACCCACTAACCCCACTAACTCTAACCCCACTAACCCTAACCCTTACCCTAACACTAACCCTAACCCTAACCCCCACTAACCCTGACTTTAACCCCCTGCAAACACTTACTTTTCGTTTTTTGCTCATATCTTTTGACAGACTACTCCGATGTCAACGTTCTTGGTGTTGTTGGAAAGGTCTTGAAGAGCTCTTTACGCTGATGTCATGCACTTGTCGTGCTAGAGAGCAAAAAGTAGAATGACAGGCGATTTTCTTTTATATGCTTGCAAACGGCAGAAGATCTTTATTTCGTTATGGATTTTCAAGATCTTGGGCTTGTCAGAAAGCTCTTGACAACATCTATCCATAGCCATAACGCTCAGAACAATTAGCCACTTTTCTTGAGGCTTTCTAGAGCAGATATTGCCTAGGTGTACCCACGCTGCTGAGACATACATCTTTCAACCCTCGCAACTTCTTTCGTCTTTAACCTTTAATAACCATCTTCGGATTGTTGACAGAACTTGCCAAGACCTTTGCAATGACACCAAGAGTTTGAAAATCGCATGAAAACGAAGAGAGATGCGAACCTTTCAATTTGGCGTCAATTTGCCACCCCTTCTGAGCAGTTTTTGGTCATCTCAGAAAGAAGGATTGAGGTAAGGATTTCTAGACCTACTTGACCTTTCATGGGAAGAGGAGTTCCCTTTCGTCCCAAATTTTCGACTTCCGCCGACGTCGCCTTCCGGTCCAACTGGAATTATAGCACATTTTCTTCAAATACCCATAGGTTGCATGCCCTTGGAGCACTGAGGCTGAGCTTTGGTATGTGGATTCCTTGAAGTCTTCTTAATCTTTAATGTACTGACTTTAGGGCCTCTATCTCTCACCCTTTTCCAGATATAAGCCCAAAGAGAACTTAGCGCGGAACGCAAGTTTACCTCCTCTCCGAGCATAACCAGTTTCCTGGGCACTTGAAAAGTACTCACTGAGACCTCCTCAGCAACGTTCAGCTTGTCTGGAGCTGACCACAAAGAACCGTCCAACCCCTGTCTCACATTTTCTAAGACTTTTGTACATTTTCCGCATGTTCAGTCTATAATATCTTTGGAGGGAGAAAGTATTTCTACTAACTCTTTGCAGCTTCTAGGAGTCCCTATCGGGGTGTATCACTGACATAAGTGCGGTGTGTCGATTGCATGCCATTCTCCAGATATGGGAGGTTGAAAATGGTCAAAATTTCTCCATTGGTCCATTTCTAAGCACAATCTTTGGTGTAAATAAGAAGCCACTTTTTCTCCCTTTTCCTGGCACCTGGGTTTTACGCTTCTGACTTAGTCGTGTTGTCCGTTTTCTTAGCTTTCCAACGACACCAAACTCGTCTTAATCCGACGATAAATAAGAAAGTTATGAGCTTCGGAAAATTCCACTATTTCCTTTACTATTACTTCTATCCATGACTTTCACTTTCACTTTCATTTGACCTAGATAGTTCATGACCTAGATAGTTCATCTTCGTTTTGTACCTATACCCTACCCTAACCCTAACCCTAACCCTAACCCCACTAACCCCACTAACCCTAACCCCACTAACCCCATTAACCCTAACCCCACTAACCCCATTAACCCTAACCCCACTAACCCTAACCCCACTAACCCCACTAACCCTAACCCTAACCCTAAACCCACTAACCCCACTAACTCTAACCCTAACTAACCCCATTAACCCTAACCCCACTAACCCCATTAACCCTAACCCCACTAACCCCATTAACCCTAACCCCACTAACCCTAACCCCACTAACCCCACTAACCCTAACCCTAACCCTAAACCCACTAACCCCACTAACTCTAACCCCACTAACCCTAACCCTTACCCTAACACTAACCCTAACCCTAACCCCCACTAACCCTGACTTTAACCCCCTGCAAACACTTACTTTTCGTTTTTTGCTCATATCTTTTGACAGACTACTCCGATGTCAACGTTCTTGGTGTTGTTGGAAAGGTCTTGAAGAGCTCTTTACGCTGATGTCATGCACTTGTCGTGCTAGAGAGCAAAAAGTAGAATGACAGGCGATTTTCTTTTATATGCTTGCAAACGGCAGAAGATCTTTATTTCGTTATGGATTTTCAAGATCTTGGGCTTGTCAGAAAGCTCTTGACAACATCTATCCATAGCCATAACGCTCAGAACAATTAGCCACTTTTCTTGAGGCTTTCTAGAGCAGATATTGCCTAGGTGTACCCACGCTGCTGAGACATACATCTTTCAACCCTCGCAACTTCTTTCGTCTTTAACCTTTAATAACCATCTTCGGGTTGTTGACAGAACTTGCCAAGACCTTTGCAATGACACCAAGAGTTTGAAAATCGCATGAAAACGAAGAGAGATGCGAACCTTTCAATTTGGCGTCAATTTGCCACCCCTTCTGAGCAGTTTTTGGTCATCTCAGAAAGAAGGATTGAGGTAAGGATTTCTAGACCTACTTGACCTTTCATGGGAAGAGGAGTTCCCTTTCGTCCCAAATTTTCGACTTCCGCCGACGTCGCCTTCCGGTCCAACTGGAATTATAGCACATTTTCTTCAAATACCCATAGGTTGCATGCCCTTGGAGCACTGAGGCTGAGCTTTGGTATGTGGATTCCTTGAAGTCTTCTTAATCTTTAATGTACTGACTTTAGGGCCTCTATCTCTCACCCTTTTCCAGATATAAGCCCAAAGAGAACTTAGCGCGGAACGCAAGTTTACCTCCTCTCCGAGCATAACCAGTTTCCTGGGCACTTGAAAAGTACTCACTGAGACCTCCTCAGCAACGTTCAGCTTGTCTGGAGCTGACCACAAAGAACCGTCCAACCCCTGTCTCACATTTTCTAAGACTTTTGTACATTTTCCGCATGTTCAGTCTATAATATCTTTGGAGGGAGAAAGTATTTCTACTAACTCTTTGCAGCTTCTAGGAGTCCCTATCGGGGTGTATCACTGACATAAGTGCGGTGTGTCGATTGCATGCCATTCTCCAGATATGGGAGGTTGAAAATGGTCAAAATTTCTCCATTGGTCCATTTCTAAGCACAATCTTTGGTGTAAATAAGAAGCCACTTTTTCTCCCTTTTCCTGGCACCTGGGTTTTACGCTTCTGACTTAGTCGTGTTGTCCGTTTTCTTAGCTTTCCAACGACACCAAACTCGTCTTAATCCGACGATAAATAAGAAAGTTATGAGCTTCGGAAAATTCCACTATTTCCTTTACTATTACTTCTATCCATGACTTTCACTTTCACTTTCATTTGACCTAGATAGTTCATGACCTAGATAGTTCATCTTCGTTTTGTACCTATACCCTACCCTAACCCTAACCCTAACCCTAACCCCACTAACCCCACTAACCCTAACCCCACTAACCCCATTAACCCTAACCCCACTAACCCCATTAACCCTAACCCCACTAACCCTAACCCCACTAACCCCACTAACCCTAACCCTAACCCTAAACCCACTAACCCCACTAACTCTAACCCTAACTAACCCCATTAACCCTAACCCCACTAACCCCATTAACCCTAACCCCACTAACCCCATTAACCCTAACCCCACTAACCCTAACCCCACTAACCCCACTAACCCTAACCCTAACCCTAAACCCACTAACCCCACTAACTCTAACCCCACTAACCCTAACCCTTACCCTAACACTAACCCTAACCCTAACCCCCACTAACCCTGACTTTAACCCCCTGCAAACACTTACTTTTCGTTTTTTGCTCATATCTTTTGACAGACTACTCCGATGTCAACGTTCTTGGTGTTGTTGGAAAGGTCTTGAAGAGCTCTTTACGCTGATGTCATGCACTTGTCGTGCTAGAGAGCAAAAAGTAGAATGACAGGCGATTTTCTTTTATATGCTTGCAAACGGCAGAAGATCTTTATTTCGTTATGGATTTTCAAGATCTTGGGCTTGTCAGAAAGCTCTTGACAACATCTATCCATAGCCATAACGCTCAGAACAATTAGCCACTTTTCTTGAGGCTTTCTAGAGCAGATATTGCCTAGGTGTACCCACGCTGCTGAGACATACATCTTTCAACCCTCGCAACTTCTTTCGTCTTTAACCTTTAATAACCATCTTCGGGTTGTTGACAGAACTTGCCAAGACCTTTGCAATGACACCAAGAGTTTGAAAATCGCATGAAAACGAAGAGAGATGCGAACCTTTCAATTTGGCGTCAATTTGCCACCCCTTCTGAGCAGTTTTTGGTCATCTCAGAAAGAAGGATTGAGGTAAGGATTTCTAGACCTACTTGACCTTTCATGGGAAGAGGAGTTCCCTTTCGTCCCAAATTTTCGACTTCCGCCGACGTCGCCTTCCGGTCCAACTGGAATTATAGCACATTTTCTTCAAATACCCATAGGTTGCATGCCCTTGGAGCACTGAGGCTGAGCTTTGGTATGTGGATTCCTTGAAGTCTTCTTA
This sequence comes from Saccostrea echinata, assembly GCF_033153115.1. Taxonomy (NCBI): domain Eukaryota; kingdom Metazoa; phylum Mollusca; class Bivalvia; order Ostreida; family Ostreidae; genus Saccostrea; species Saccostrea echinata. Next base: position 48,945 of record NW_026890008.1, read on the forward strand.
ATCTTTAATGTACTGACTTTAGGGCCTCTATCTCTCACCCTTTTCCAGATATAAGCCCAAAGAGAACTTAGCGCGGAACGCAAGTTTACCTCCTCTCCGAGCATAACCAGTTTCCTGGGCACTTGAAAAGTACTCACTGAGACCTCCTCAGCAACGTTCAGCTTGTCTGGAGCTGACCACAAAGAACCGTCCAACCCCTGTCTCACATTTTCTAAGACTTTTGTACATTTTCCGCATGTTCAGTCTATAATATCTTTGGAGGGAGAAAGTATTTCTACTAACTCTTTGCAGCTTCTAGGAGTCCCTATCGGGGTGTATCACTGACATAAGTGCGGTGTGTCGATTGCATGCCATTCTCCAGATATGGGAGGTTGAAAATGGTCAAAATTTCTCCATTGGTCCATTTCTAAGCACAATCTTTGGTGTAAATAAGAAGCCACTTTTTCTCCCTTTTCCTGGCACCTGGGTTTTACGCTTCTGACTTAGTCGTGTTGTCCGTTTTCTTAGCTTTCCAACGACACCAAACTCGTCTTAATCCGACGATAAATAAGAAAGTTATGAGCTTCGGAAAATTCCACTATTTCCTTTACTATTACTTCTATCCATGACTTTCACTTTCACTTTCATTTGACCTAGATAGTTCATGACCTAGATAGTTCATCTTCGTTTTGTACCTATACCCTACCCTAACCCTAACCCTAACCCTAACCCCACTAACCCCACTAACCCTAACCCCACTAACCCCATTAACCCTAACCCCACTAACCCCATTAACCCTAACCCCACTAACCCTAACCCCACTAACCCCACTAACCCTAACCCTAACCCTAAACCCACTAACCCCACTAACTCTAACCCTAACTAACCCCATTAACCCTAACCCCACTAACCCCATTAACCCTAACCCCACTAACCCCATTAACCCTAACCCCACTAACCCTAACCCCACTAACCCCACTAACCCTAACCCTAACCCTAAACCCACTAACCCCACTAACTCTAACCCCACTAACCCTAACCCTTACCCTAACACTAACCCTAACCCTAACCCCCACTAACCCTGACTTTAACCCCCTGCAAACACTTACTTTTCGTTTTTTGCTCATATCTTTTGACAGACTACTCCGATGTCAACGTTCTTGGTGTTGTTGGAAAGGTCTTGAAGAGCTCTTTACGCTGATGTCATGCACTTGTCGTGCTAGAGAGCAAAAAGTAGAATGACAGGCGATTTTCTTTTATATGCTTGCAAACGGCAGAAGATCTTTATTTCGTTATGGATTTTCAAGATCTTGGGCTTGTCAGAAAGCTCTTGACAACATCTATCCATAGCCATAACGCTCAGAACAATTAGCCACTTTTCTTGAGGCTTTCTAGAGCAGATATTGCCTAGGTGTACCCACGCTGCTGAGACATACATCTTTCAACCCTCGCAACTTCTTTCGTCTTTAACCTTTAATAACCATCTTCGGGTTGTTGACAGAACTTGCCAAGACCTTTGCAATGACACCAAGAGTTTGAAAATCGCATGAAAACGAAGAGAGATGCGAACCTTTCAATTTGGCGTCAATTTGCCACCCCTTCTGAGCAGTTTTTGGTCATCTCAGAAAGAAGGATTGAGGTAAGGATTTCTAGACCTACTTGACCTTTCATGGGAAGAGGAGTTCCCTTTCGTCCCAAATTTTCGACTTCCGCCGACGTCGCCTTCCGGTCCAACTGGAATTATAGCACATTTTCTTCAAATACCCATAGGTTGCATGCCCTTGGAGCACTGAGGCTGAGCTTTGGTATGTGGATTCCTTGAAGTCTTCTTAATCTTTAATGTACTGACTTTAGGGCCTCTATCTCTCACCCTTTTCCAGATATAAGCCCAAAGAGAACTTAGCGCGGAACGCAAGTTTACCTCCTCTCCGAGCATAACCAGTTTCCTGGGCACTTGAAAAGTACTCACTGAGACCTCCTCAGCAACGTTCAGCTTGTCTGGAGCTGACCACAAAGAACCGTCCAACCCCTGTCTCACATTTTCTAAGACTTTTGTACATTTTCCGCATGTTCAGTCTATAATATCTTTGGAGGGAGAAAGTATTTCTACTAACTCTTTGCAGCTTCTAGGAGTCCCTATCGGGGTGTATCACTGACATAAGTGCGGTGTGTCGATTGCATGCCATTCTCCAGATATGGGAGGTTGAAAATGGTCAAAATTTCTCCATTGGTCCATTTCTAAGCACAATCTTTGGTGTAAATAAGAAGCCACTTTTTCTCCCTTTTCCTGGCACCTGGGTTTTACGCTTCTGACTTAGTCGTGTTGTCCGTTTTCTTAGCTTTCCAACGACACCAAACTCGTCTTAATCCGACGATAAATAAGAAAGTTATGAGCTTCGGAAAATTCCACTATTTCCTTTACTATTACTTCTATCCATGACTTTCACTTTCACTTTCATTTGACCTAGATAGTTCATGACCTAGATAGTTCATCTTCGTTTTGTACCTATACCCTACCCTAACCCTAACCCTAACCCTAACCCCACTAACCCCACTAACCCTAACCCCACTAACCCCATTAACCCTAACCCCACTAACCCCATTAACCCTAACCCCACTAACCCTAACCCCACTAACCCCACTAACCCTAACCCTAACCCTAAACCCACTAACCCCACTAACTCTAACCCTAACTAACCCCATTAACCCTAACCCCACTAACCCCATTAACCCTAACCCCACTAACCCCATTAACCCTAACCCCACTAACCCTAACCCCACTAACCCCACTAACCCTAACCCTAACCCTAAACCCACTAACCCCACTAACTCTAACCCCACTAACCCTAACCCTTACCCTAACACTAACCCTAACCCTAACCCCCACTAACCCTGACTTTAACCCCCTGCAAACACTTACTTTTCGTTTTTTGCTCATATCTTTTGACAGACTACTCCGATGTCAACGTTCTTGGTGTTGTTGGAAAGGTCTTGAAGAGCTCTTTACGCTGATGTCATGCACTTGTCGTGCTAGAGAGCAAAAAGTAGAATGACAGGCGATTTTCTTTTATATGCTTGCAAACGGCAGAAGATCTTTATTTCGTTATGGATTTTCAAGATCTTGGGCTTGTCAGAAAGCTCTTGACAACATCTATCCATAGCCATAACGCTCAGAACAATTAGCCACTTTTCTTGAGGCTTTCTAGAGCAGATATTGCCTAGGTGTACCCACGCTGCTGAGACATACATCTTTCAACCCTCGCAACTTCTTTCGTCTTTAACCTTTAATAACCATCTTCGGGTTGTTGACAGAACTTGCCAAGACCTTTGCAATGACACCAAGAGTTTGAAAATCGCATGAAAACGAAGAGAGATGCGAACCTTTCAATTTGGCGTCAATTTGCCACCCCTTCTGAGCAGTTTTTGGTCATCTCAGAAAGAAGGATTGAGGTAAGGATTTCTAGACCTACTTGACCTTTCATGGGAAGAGGAGTTCCCTTTCGTCCCAAATTTTCGACTTCCGCCGACGTCGCCTTCCGGTCCAACTGGAATTATAGCACATTTTCTTCAAATACCCATAGGTTGCATGCCCTTGGAGCACTGAGGCTGAGCTTTGGTATGTGGATTCCTTGAAGTCTTCTTAATCTTTAATGTACTGACTTTAGGGCCTCTATCTCTCACCCTTTTCCAGATATAAGCCCAAAGAGAACTTAGCGCGGAACGCAAGTTTACCTCCTCTCCGAGCATAACCAGTTTCCTGGGCACTTGAAAAGTACTCACTGAGACCTCCTCAGCAACGTTCAGCTTGTCTGGAGCTGACCACAAAGAACCGTCCAACCCCTGTCTCACATTTTCTAAGACTTTTGTACATTTTCCGCATGTTCAGTCTATAATATCTTTGGAGGGAGAAAGTATTTCTACTAACTCTTTGCAGCTTCTAGGAGTCCCTATCGGGGTGTATCACTGACATAAGTGCGGTGTGTCGATTGCATGCCATTCTCCAGATATGGGAGGTTGAAAATGGTCAAAATTTCTCCATTGGTCCATTTCTAAGCACAATCTTTGGTGTAAATAAGAAGCCACTTTTTCTCCCTTTTCCTGGCACCTGGGTTTTACGCTTCTGACTTAGTCGTGTTGTCCGTTTTCTTAGCTTTCCAACGACACCAAACTCGTCTTAATCCGACGATAAATAAGAAAGTTATGAGCTTCGGAAAATTCCACTATTTCCTTTACTATTACTTCTATCCATGACTTTCACTTTCACTTTCATTTGACCTAGATAGTTCATGACCTAGATAGTTCATCTTCGTTTTGTACCTATACCCTACCCTAACCCTAACCCTAACCCTAACCCCACTAACCCCACTAACCCTAACCCCACTAACCCCATTAACCCTAACCCCACTAACCCCATTAACCCTAACCCCACTAACCCTAACCCCACTAACCCCACTAACCCTAACCCTAACCCTAAACCCACTAACCCCACTAACTCTAACCCTAACTAACCCCATTAACCCTAACCCCACTAACCCCATTAACCCTAACCCCACTAACCCCATTAACCCTAACCCCACTAACCCTAACCCCACTAACCCCACTAACCCTAACCCTAACCCTAAACCCACTAACCCCACTAACTCTAACCCCACTAACCCTAACCCTTACCCTAACACTAACCCTAACCCTAACCCCCACTAACCCTGACTTTAACCCCCTGCAAACACTTACTTTTCGTTTTTTGCTCATATCTTTTGACAGACTACTCCGATGTCAACGTTCTTGGTGTTGTTGGAAAGGTCTTGAAGAGCTCTTTACGCTGATGTCATGCACTTGTCGTGCTAGAGAGCAAAAAGTAGAATGACAGGCGATTTTCTTTTATATGCTTGCAAACGGCAGAAGATCTTTATTTCGTTATGGATTTTCAAGATCTTGGGCTTGTCAGAAAGCTCTTGACAACATCTATCCATAGCCATAACGCTCAGAACAATTAGCCACTTTTCTTGAGGCTTTCTAGAGCAGATATTGCCTAGGTGTACCCACGCTGCTGAGACATACATCTTTCAACCCTCGCAACTTCTTTCGTCTTTAACCTTTAATAACCATCTTCGGGTTGTTGACAGAACTTGCCAAGACCTTTGCAATGACACCAAGAGTTTGAAAATCGCATGAAAACGAAGAGAGATGCGAACCTTTCAATTTGGCGTCAATTTGCCACCCCTTCTGAGCAGTTTTTGGTCATCTCAGAAAGAAGGATTGAGGTAAGGATTTCTAGACCTACTTGACCTTTCATGGGAAGAGGAGTTCCCTTTCGTCCCAAATTTTCGACTTCCGCCGACGTCGCCTTCCGGTCCAACTGGAATTATAGCACATTTTCTTCAAATACCCATAGGTTGCATGCCCTTGGAGCACTGAGGCTGAGCTTTGGTATGTGGATTCCTTGAAGTCTTCTTAATCTTTAATGTACTGACTTTAGGGCCTCTATCTCTCACCCTTTTCCAGATATAAGCCCAAAGAGAACTTAGCGCGGAACGCAAGTTTACCTCCTCTCCGAGCATAACCAGTTTCCTGGGCACTTGAAAAGTACTCACTGAGACCTCCTCAGCAACGTTCAGCTTGTCTGGAGCTGACCACAAAGAACCGTCCAACCCCTGTCTCACATTTTCTAAGACTTTTGTACATTTTCCGCATGTTCAGTCTATAATATCTTTGGAGGGAGAAAGTATTTCTACTAACTCTTTGCAGCTTCTAGGAGTCCCTATCGGGGTGTATCACTGACATAAGTGCGGTGTGTCGATTGCATGCCATTCTCCAGATATGGGAGGTTGAAAATGGTCAAAATTTCTCCATTGGTCCATTTCTAAGCACAATCTTTGGTGTAAATAAGAAGCCACTTTTTCTCCCTTTTCCTGGCACCTGGGTTTTACGCTTCTGACTTAGTCGTGTTGTCCGTTTTCTTAGCTTTCCAACGACACCAAACTCGTCTTAATCCGACGATAAATAAGAAAGTTATGAGCTTCGGAAAATTCCACTATTTCCTTTACTATTACTTCTATCCATGACTTTCACTTTCACTTTCATTTGACCTAGATAGTTCATGACCTAGATAGTTCATCTTCGTTTTGTACCTATACCCTACCCTAACCCTAACCCTAACCCTAACCCCACTAACCCCACTAACCCTAACCCCACTAACCCCATTAACCCTAACCCCACTAACCCCATTAACCCTAACCCCACTAACCCTAACCCCACTAACCCCACTAACCCTAACCCTAACCCTAAACCCACTAACCCCACTAACTCTAACCCTAACTAACCCCATTAACCCTAACCCCACTAACCCCATTAACCCTAACCCCACTAACCCCATTAACCCTAACCCCACTAACCCTAACCCCACTAACCCCACTAACCCTAACCCTAACCCTAAACCCACTAACCCCACTAACTCTAACCCCACTAACCCTAACCCTTACCCTAACACTAACCCTAACCCTAACCCCCACTAACCCTGACTTTAACCCCCTGCAAACACTTACTTTTCGTTTTTTGCTCATATCTTTTGACAGACTACTCCGATGTCAACGTTCTTGGTGTTGTTGGAAAGGTCTTGAAGAGCTCTTTACGCTGATGTCATGCACTTGTCGTGCTAGAGAGCAAAAAGTAGAATGACAGGCGATTTTCTTTTATATGCTTGCAAACGGCAGAAGATCTTTATTTCGTTATGGATTTTCAAGATCTTGGGCTTGTCAGAAAGCTCTTGACAACATCTATCCATAGCCATAACGCTCAGAACAATTAGCCACTTTTCTTGAGGCTTTCTAGAGCAGATATTGCCTAGGTGTACCCACGCTGCTGAGACATACATCTTTCAACCCTCGCAACTTCTTTCGTCTTTAACCTTTAATAACCATCTTCGGGTTGTTGACAGAACTTGCCAAGACCTTTGCAATGACACCAAGAGTTTGAAAATCGCATGAAAACGAAGAGAGATGCGAACCTTTCAATTTGGCGTCAATTTGCCACCCCTTCTGAGCAGTTTTTGGTCATCTCAGAAAGAAGGATTGAGGTAAGGATTTCTAGACCTACTTGACCTTTCATGGGAAGAGGAGTTCCCTTTCGTCCCAAATTTTCGACTTCCGCCGACGTCGCCTTCCGGTCCAACTGGAATTATAGCACATTTTCTTCAAATACCCATAGGTTGCATGCCCTTGGAGCACTGAGGCTGAGCTTTGGTATGTGGATTCCTTGAAGTCTTCTTAATCTTTAATGTACTGACTTTAGGGCCTCTATCTCTCACCCTTTTCCAGATATAAGCCCAAAGAGAACTTAGCGCGGAACGCAAGTTTACCTCCTCTCCGAGCATAACCAGTTTCCTGGGCACTTGAAAAGTACTCACTGAGACCTCCTCAGCAACGTTCAGCTTGTCTGGAGCTGACCACAAAGAACCGTCCAACCCCTGTCTCACATTTTCTAAGACTTTTGTACATTTTCCGCATGTTCAGTCTATAATATCTTTGGAGGGAGAAAGTATTTCTACTAACTCTTTGCAGCTTCTAGGAGTCCCTATCGGGGTGTATCACTGACATAAGTGCGGTGTGTCGATTGCATGCCATTCTCCAGATATGGGAGGTTGAAAATGGTCAAAATTTCTCCATTGGTCCATTTCTAAGCACAATCTTTGGTGTAAATAAGAAGCCACTTTTTCTCCCTTTTCCTGGCACCTGGGTTTTACGCTTCTGACTTAGTCGTGTTGTCCGTTTTCTTAGCTTTCCAACGACACCAAACTCGTCTTAATCCGACGATAAATAAGAAAGTTATGAGCTTCGGAAAATTCCACTATTTCCTTTACTATTACTTCTATCCATGACTTTCACTTTCACTTTCATTTGACCTAGATATTTCATGACCTAGATAGTTCATCTTCGTTTTGTACCTATACCCTACCCTAACCCTAACCCTAACCCTAACCCCACTAACCCCACTAACCCTAACCCCACTAACCCCATTAACCCTAACCCCACTAACCCCATTAACCCTAACCCCACTAACCCTAACCCCACTAACCCCACTAACCCTAACCCTAACCCTAAACCCACTAACCCCACTAACTCTAACCCTAACTAACCCCATTAACCCTAACCCCACTAACCCCATTAACCCTAACCCCACTAACCCCATTAACCCTAACCCCACTAACCCTAACCCCACTAACCCCACTAACCCTAACCCTAACCCTAAACCCACTAACCCCACTAACTCTAACCCCACTAACCCTAACCCTTACCCTAACACTAACCCTAACCCTAACCCCCACTAACCCTGACTTTAACCCCCTGCAAACACTTACTTTTCGTTTTTTGCTCATATCTTTTGACAGACTACTCCGATGTCAACGTTCTTGGTGTTGTTGGAAAGGTCTTGAAGAGCTCTTTACGCTGATGTCATGCACTTGTCGTGCTAGAGAGCAAAAAGTAGAATGACAGGCGATTTTCTTTTATATGCTTGCAAACGGCAGAAGATCTTTATTTCGTTATGGATTTTCAAGATCTTGGGCTTGTCAGAAAGCTCTTGACAACATCTATCCATAGCCATAACGCTCAGAACAATTAGCCACTTTTCTTGAGGCTTTCTAGAGCAGATATTGCCTAGGTGTACCCACGCTGCTGAGACATACATCTTTCAACCCTCGCAACTTCTTTCGTCTTTAACCTTTAATAACCATCTTCGGGTTGTTGACAGAACTTGCCAAGACCTTTGCAATGACACCAAGAGTTTGAAAATCGCATGAAAACGAAGAGAGATGCGAACCTTTCAATTTGGCGTCAATTTGCCACCCCTTCTGAGCAGTTTTTGGTCATCTCAGAAAGAAGGATTGAGGTAAGGATTTCTAGACCTACTTGACCTTTCATGGGAAGAGGAGTTCCCTTTCGTCCCAAATTTTCGACTTCCGCCGACGTCGCCTTCCGGTCCAACTGGAATTATAGCACATTTTCTTCAAATACCCATAGGTTGCATGCCCTTGGAGCACTGAGGCTGAGCTTTGGTATGTGGATTCCTTGAAGTCTTCTTAATCTTTAATGTACTGACTTTAGGGCCTCTATCTCTCACCCTTTTCCAGATATAAGCCCAAAGAGAACTTAGCGCGGAACGCAAGTTTACCTCCTCTCCGAGCATAACCAGTTTCCTGGGCACTTGAAAAGTACTCACTGAGACCTCCTCAGCAACGTTCAGCTTGTCTGGAGCTGACCACAAAGAACCGTCCAACCCCTGTCTCACATTTTCTAAGACTTTTGTACATTTTCCGCATGTTCAGTCTATAATATCTTTGGAGGGAGAAAGTATTTCTACTAACTCTTTGCAGCTTCTAGGAGTCCCTATCGGGGTGTATCACTGACATAAGTGCGGTGTGTCGATTGCATGCCATTCTCCAGATATGGGAGGTTGAAAATGGTCAAAATTTCTCCATTGGTCCATTTCTAAGCACAATCTTTGGTGTAAATAAGAAGCCACTTTTTCTCCCTTTTCCTGGCACCTGGGTTTTACGCTTCTGACTTAGTCGTGTTGTCCGTTTTCTTAGCTTTCCAACGACACCAAACTCGTCTTAATCCGACGATAAATAAGAAAGTTATGAGCTTCGGAAAATTCCACTATTTCCTTTACTATTACTTCTATCCATGACTTTCACTTTCACTTTCATTTGACCTAGATAGTTCATGACCTAGATAGTTCATCTTCGTTTTGTACCTATACCCTACCCTAACCCTAACCCTAACCCTAACCCCACTAACCCCACTAACCCTAACCCCACTAACCCCATTAACCCTAACCCCACTAACCCCATTAACCCTAACCCCACTAACCCTAACCCCACTAACCCCACTACCCTAACCCTAACCCTAACCCTAAACCCACTAACCCCACTAACTCTAACCCTAACTAACCCCATTAACCCTAACCCCACTAACCCCATTAACCCTAACCCCACTAACCCCATTAACCCTAACCCCACTAACCCTAACCCCACTAACCCCACTAACCCTAACCCTAACCCTAAACCCACTAACCCCACTAACTCTAACCCCACTAACCCTAACCCTTACCCTAACACTAACCCTAACCCTAACCCCCACTAACCCTGACTTTAACCCCCTGCAAACACTTACTTTTCGTTTTTTGCTCATATCTTTTGACAGACTACTCCGATGTCAACGTTCTTGGTGTTGTTGGAAAGGTCTTGAAGAGCTCTTTACGCTGATGTCATGCACTTGTCGTGCTAGAGAGCAAAAAGTAGAATGACAGGCGATTTTCTTTTATATGCTTGCAAACGGCAGAAGATCTTTATTTCGTTATGGATTTTCAAGATCTTGGGCTTGTCAGAAAGCTCTTGACAACATCTATCCATAGCCATAACGCTCAGAACAATTAGCCACTTTTCTTGAGGCTTTCTAGAGCAGATATTGCCTAGGTGTACCCACGCTGCTGAGACATACATCTTTCAACCCTCGCAACTTCTTTCGTCTTTAACCTTTAATAACCATCTTCGGGTTGTTGACAGAACTTGCCAAGACCTTTGCAATGACACCAAGAGTTTGAAAATCGCATGAAAACGAAGAGAGATGCGAACCTTTCAATTTGGCGTCAATTTGCCACCCCTTCTGAGCAGTTTTTGGTCATCTCAGAAAGAAGGATTGAGGTAAGGATTTCTAGACCTACTTGACCTTTCATGGGAAGAGGAGTTCCCTTTCGTCCCAAATTTTCGACTTCCGCCGACGTCGCCTTCCGGTCCAACTGGAATTATAGCACATTTTCTTCAAATACCCATAGGTTGCATGCCCTTGGAGCACTGAGGCTGAGCTTTGGTATGTGGATTCCTTGAAGTCTTCTTAATCTTTAATGTACTGACTTTAGGGCCTCTATCTCTCACCCTTTTCCAGATATAAGCCCAAAGAGAACTTAGCGCGGAACGCAAGTTTACCTCCTCTCCGAGCATAACCAGTTTCCTGGGCACTTGAAAAGTACTCACTGAGACCTCCTCAGCAACGTTCAGCTTGTCTGGAGCTGACCACAAAGAACCGTCCAACCCCTGTCTCACATTTTCTAAGACTTTTGTACATTTTCCGCATGTTCAGTCTATAATATCTTTGGAGGGAGAAAGTATTTCTACTAACTCTTTGCAGCTTCTAGGAGTCCCTATCGGGGTGTATCACTGACATAAGTGCGGTGTGTCGATTGCATGCCATTCTCCAGATATGGGAGGTTGAAAATGGTCAAAATTTCTCCATTGGTCCATTTCTAAGCACAATCTTTGGTGTAAATAAGAAGCCACTTTTTCTCCCTTTTCCTGGCACCTGGGTTTTACGCTTCTGACTTAGTCGTGTTGTCCGTTTTCTTAGCTTTCCAACGACACCAAACTCGTCTTAATCCGACGATAAATAAGAAAGTTATGAGCTTCGGAAAATTCCACTATTTCCTTTACTATTACTTCTATCCATGACTTTCACTTTCACTTTCATTTGACCTAGATAGTTCATGACCTAGATAGTTCATCTTCGTTTTGTACCTATACCCTACCCTAACCCTAACCCTAACCCTAACCCCACTAACCCCACTAACCCTAACCCCACTAACCCCATTAACCCTAACCCCACTAACCCCATTAACCCTAACCCCACTAACCCTAACCCCACTAACCCCACTAACCCTAACCCTAACCCTAAACCCACTAACCCCACTAACTCTAACCCTAACTAACCCCATTAACCCTAACCCCACTAACCCCATTAACCCTAACCCCACTAACCCCATTAACCCTAACCCCACTAACCCTAACCCCACTAACCCCACTAACCCTAACCCTAACCCTAAACCCACTAACCCCACTAACTCTAACCCCACTAACCCTAACCCTTACCCTAACACTAACCCTAACCCTAACCCCCACTAACCCTGACTTTAACCCCCTGCAAACACTTACTTTTCGTTTTTTGCTCATATCTTTTGACAGACTACTCCGATGTCAACGTTCTTGGTGTTGTTGGAAAGGTCTTGAAGAGCTCTTTACGCTGATGTCATGCACTTGTCGTGCTAGAGAGCAAAAAGTAGAATGACAGGCGATTTTCTTTTATATGCTTGCAAACGGCAGAAGATCTTTATTTCGTTATGGATTTTCAAGATCTTGGGCTTGTCAGAAAGCTCTTGACAACATCTATCCATAGCCATAACGCTCAGAACAATTAGCCACTTTTCTTGAGGCTTTCTAGAGCAGATATTGCCTAGGTGTACCCACGCTGCTGAGACATACATCTTTCAACCCTCGCAACTTCTTTCGTCTTTAACCTTTAATAACCATCTTCGGGTTGTTGACAGAACTTGCCAAGACCTTTGCAATGACACCAAGAGTTTGAAAATCGCATGAAAACGAAGAGAGATGCGAACCTTTCAATTTGGCGTCAATTTGCCACCCCTTCTGAGCAGTTTTTGGTCATCTCAGAAAGAAGGATTGAGGTAAGGATTTCTAGACCTACTTGACCTTTCATGGGAAGAGGAGTTCCCTTTCGTCCCAAATTTTCGACTTCCGCCGACGTCGCCTTCCGGTCCAACTGGAATTATAGCACATTTTCTTCAAATACCCATAGGTTGCATGCCCTTGGAGCACTGAGGCTGAGCTTTGGTATGTGGATTCCTTGAAGTCTTCTTAATCTTTAATGTACTGACTTTAGGGCCTCTATCTCTCACCCTTTTCCAGATATAAGCCCAAAGAGAACTTAGCGCGGAACGCAAGTTTACCTCCTCTCCGAGCATAACCAGTTTCCTGGGCACTTGAAAAGTACTCACTGAGACCTCCTCAGCAACGTTCAGCTTGTCTGGAGCTGACCACAAAGAACCGTCCAACCCCTGTCTCACATTTTCTAAGACTTTTGTACATTTTCCGCATGTTCAGTCTATAATATCTTTGGAGGGAGAAAGTATTTCTACTAACTCTTTGCAGCTTCTAGGAGTCCCTATCGGGGTGTATCACTGACATAAGTGCGGTGTGTCGATTGCATGCCATTCTCCAGATATGGGAGGTTGAAAATGGTCAAAATTTCTCCATTGGTCCATTTCTAAGCACAATCTTTGGTGTAAATAAGAAGCCACTTTTTCTCCCTTTTCCTGGCACCTGGGTTTTACGCTTCTGACTTAGTCGTGTTGTCCGTTTTCTTAGCTTTCCAACGACACCAAACTCGTCTTAATCCGACGATAAATAAGAAAGTTATGAGCTTCGGAAAATTCCACTATTTCCTTTACTATTACTTCTATCCATGACTTTCACTTTCACTTTCATTTGACCTAGATAGTTCATGACCTAGATAGTTCATCTTCGTTTTGTACCTATACCCTACCCTAACCCTAACCCTAACCCTAACCCCACTAACCCCACTAACCCTAACCCCACTAACCCCATTAACCCTAACCCCACTAACCCCATTAACCCTAACCCCACTAACCCTAACCCCACTAACCCCACTAACCCTAACCCTAACCCTAAACCCACTAACCCCACTAACTCTAACCCTAACTAACCCCATTAACCCTAACCCCACTAACCCCATTAACCCTAACCCCACTAACCCCATTAACCCTAACCCCACTAACCCTAACCCCACTAACCCCACTAACCCTAACCCTAACCCTAAACCCACTAACCCCACTAACTCTAACCCCACTAACCCTAACCCTTACCCTAACACTAACCCTAACCCTAACCCCCACTAACCCTGACTTTAACCCCCTGCAAACACTTACTTTTCGTTTTTTGCTCATATCTTTTGACAGACTACTCCGATGTCAACGTTCTTGGTGTTGTTGGAAAGGTCTTGAAGAGCTCTTTACGCTGATGTCATGCACTTGTCGTGCTAGAGAGCAAAAAGTAGAATGACAGGCGATTTTCTTTTATATGCTTGCAAACGGCAGAAGATCTTTATTTCGTTATGGATTTTCAAGATCTTGGGCTTGTCAGAAAGCTCTTGACAACATCTATCCATAGCCATAACGCTCAGAACAATTAGCCACTTTTCTTGAGGCTTTCTAGAGCAGATATTGCCTAGGTGTACCCACGCTGCTGAGACATACATCTTTCAACCCTCGCAACTTCTTTCGTCTTTAACCTTTAATAACCATCTTCGGGTTGTTGACAGAACTTGCCAAGACCTTTGCAATGACACCAAGAGTTTGAAAATCGCATGAAAACGAAGAGAGATGCGAACCTTTCAATTTGGCGTCAATTTGCCACCCCTTCTGAGCAGTTTTTGGTCATCTCAGAAAGAAGGATTGAGGTAAGGATTTCTAGACCTACTTGACCTTTCATGGGAAGAGGAGTTCCCTTTCGTCCCAAATTTTCGACTTCCGCCGACGTCGCCTTCCGGTCCAACTGGAATTATAGCACATTTTCTTCAAATACCCATAGGTTGCATGCCCTTGGAGCACTGAGGCTGAGCTTTGGTATGTGGATTCCTTGAAGTCTTCTTAATCTTTAATGTACTGACTTTAGGGCCTCTATCTCTCACCCTTTTCCAGATATAAGCCCAAAGAGAACTTAGCGCGGAACGCAAGTTTACCTCCTCTCCGAGCATAACCAGTTTCCTGGGCACTTGAAAAGTACTCACTGAGACCTCCTCAGCAACGTTCAGCTTGTCTGGAGCTGACCACAAAGAACCGTCCAACCCCTGTCTCACATTTTCTAAGACTTTTGTACATTTTCCGCATGTTCAGTCTATAATATCTTTGGAGGGAGAAAGTATTTCTACTAACTCTTTGCAGCTTCTAGGAGTCCCTATCGGGGTGTATCACTGACATAAGTGCGGTGTGTCGATTGCATGCCATTCTCCAGATATGGGAGGTTGAAAATGGTCAAAATTTCTCCATTGGTCCATTTCTAAGCACAATCTTTGGTGTAAATAAGAAGCCACTTTTTCTCCCTTTTCCTGGCACCTGGGTTTTACGCTTCTGACTTAGTCGTGTTGTCCGTTTTCTTAGCTTTCCAACGACACCAAACTCGTCTTAATCCGACGATAAATAAGAAAGTTATGAGCTTCGGAAAATTCCACTATTTCCTTTACTATTACTTCTATCCATGACTTTCACTTTCACTTTCATTTGACCTAGATAGTTCATGACCTAGATAGTTCATCTTCGTTTTGTACCTATACCCTACCCTAACCCTAACCCTAACCCTAACCCCACTAACCCCACTAACCCTAACCCCACTAACCCCATTAACCCTAACCCCACTAACCCCATTAACCCTAACCCCACTAACCCTAACCCCACTAACCCCACTAACCCTAACCCTAACCCTAAACCCACTAACCCCACTAACTCTAACCCTAACTAACCCCATTAACCCTAACCCCACTAACCCCATTAACCCTAACCCCACTAACCCCATTAACCCTAACCCCACTAACCCTAACCCCACTAACCCCACTAACCCTAACCCTAACCCTAAACCCACTAACCCCACTAACTCTAACCCCACTAACCCTAACCCTTACCCTAACACTAACCCTAACCCTAACCCCCACTAACCCTGACTTTAACCCCCTGCAAACACTTACTTTTCGTTTTTTGCTCATATCTTTTGACAGACTACTCCGATGTCAACGTTCTTGGTGTTGTTGGAAAGGTCTTGAAGAGCTCTTTACGCTGATGTCATGCACTTGTCGTGCTAGAGAGCAAAAAGTAGAATGACAGGCGATTTTCTTTTATATGCTTGCAAACGGCAGAAGATCTTTATTTCGTTATGGATTTTCAAGATCTTGGGCTTGTCAGAAAGCTCTTGACAACATCTATCCATAGCCATAACGCTCAGAACAATTAGCCACTTTTCTTGAGGCTTTCTAGAGCAGATATTGCCTAGGTGTACCCACGCTGCTGAGACATACATCTTTCAACCCTCGCAACTTCTTTCGTCTTTAACCTTTAATAACCATCTTCGGGTTGTTGACAGAACTTGCCAAGACCTTTGCAATGACACCAAGAGTTTGAAAATCGCATGAAAACGAAGAGAGATGCGAACCTTTCAATTTGGCGTCAATTTGCCACCCCTTCTGAGCAGTTTTTGGTCATCTCAGAAAGAAGGATTGAGGTAAGGATTTCTAGACCTACTTGACCTTTCATGGGAAGAGGAGTTCCCTTTCGTCCCAAATTTTCGACTTCCGCCGACGTCGCCTTCCGGTCCAACTGGAATTATAGCACATTTTCTTCAAATACCCATAGGTTGCATGCCCTTGGAGCACTGAGGCTGAGCTTTGGTATGTGGATTCCTTGAAGTCTTCTTAATCTTTAATGTACGACTTTAGGGCCTCTATCTCTCACCCTTTTCCAGATATAAGCCCAAAGAGAACTTAGCGCGGAACGCAAGTTTACCTCCTCTCCGAGCATAACCAGTTTCCTGGGCACTTGAAAAGTACTCACTGAGACCTCCTCAGCAACGTTCAGCTTGTCTGGAGCTGACCACAAAGAACCGTCCAACCCCTGTCTCACATTTTCTAAGACTTTTGTACATTTTCCGCATGTTCAGTCTATAATATCTTTGGAGGGAGAAAGTATTTCTACTAACTCTTTGCAGCTTCTAGGAGTCCCTATCGGGGTGTATCACTGACATAAGTGCGGTGTGTCGATTGCATGCCATTCTCCAGATATGGGAGGTTGAAAATGGTCAAAATTTCTCCATTGGTCCATTTCTAAGCACAATCTTTGGTGTAAATAAGAAGCCACTTTTTCTCCCTTTTCCTGGCACCTGGGTTTTACGCTTCTGACTTAGTCGTGTTGTCCGTTTTCTTAGCTTTCCAACGACACCAAACTCGTCTTAATCCGACGATAAATAAGAAAGTTATGAGCTTCGGAAAATTCCACTATTTCCTTTACTATTACTTCTATCCATGACTTTCACTTTCACTTTCATTTGACCTAGATAGTTCATGACCTAGATAGTTCATCTTCGTTTTGTACCTATACCCTACCCTAACCCTAACCCTAACCCTAACCCCACTAACCCCACTAACCCTAACCCCACTAACCCCATTAACCCTAACCCCACTAACCCCATTAACCCTAACCCCACTAACCCTAACCCCACTAACCCCACTAACCCTAACCCTAACCCTAAACCCACTAACCCCACTAACTCTAACCCTAACTAACCCCATTAACCCTAACCCCACTAACCCCATTAACCCTAACCCCCACTAACCCCATTAACCCTAACC
>NW_026890009.1:2500-5805 GCF_033153115.1 Saccostrea echinata
CCGAGAGCGCAGGCCGACCGTCCGTCTCCCTCGACCAGCTCTACACAAGGTCGGTGCAGGCCGTCGAGCCAGCCGGCCGTCCGCCTCGACCATCTCGGAACACGGTCGGTGCAGGCCAGGTCGAGGGGCCGAGAGCGCAGGCCGACCGTCCGCCTCCCTCGACCAGCTGGGCGCACGGTCGGCGCAGGCCGTCGAGTTAGCCGGCCGTCTCCCTCGACCGTCTCGGAACACGGTCGGTGCAGGCCAGGTCGAGGGGCCGAGAGCGCAGGCCGACCGTCCGCCTCCCTCGACCAGCTGCGAACACGGTCGGCGCAGGCCGTCGAGCCAGCCGGCCGTCCGCCTCGACCATCTCGGAACACGGTCGGTGCAGGCCAGGTCGAGGGGCCGAGAGCGCAGGCCGACCGTCCGCCTCCCTCGACCAGCTGCGAACACGGTCGGCGCAGGCCGTCGAGCCAGCCGGCCGTCCGCCTCGACCATCTCGGAACACGGTCGGTGCAGGCCAGGTCGAGGGGCCGAGAGCGCAGGCCGACCGTCCGCCTCCCTCGACCAGCTGCGAACACGGTCGGCGCAGGCCGTCGAGCCAGCCGGCCGTCCGCCTCGACCAGCTCGGCGCACGGTCGGTGCAGGCCAGGTCGAGGGGCCGAGAGCGCAGGCCGACCGTCCGCCTCCCTCGACCAGCTGGGCGCACGGTCGGCGCAGGCCGTCGAGTTAGCCGGCCGTCTCCCTCGACCATCTCGGAACACGGTCGGTGCAGGCCAGGTCGAGGGGCCGAGAGCGCAGGCCGACCGTCCGCCTCCCTCGACCAGCTGCGAACACGGTCGAGCCAGCCGGCCGTCCGCCTCGACCATCTCGGAACACGGTCGGTGCAGGCCAGGTCGAGGGGCCGAGAGCGCAGGCCGACCGTCCGTCTCCCTCGACCATCTCGGAACACGGTCCGTGCAGGCCAGCCGGCAATCGACTTGGCTGCACCGACTGTCTGCCGAGCTGGTCGAGCGTGACTGCCGGCTGACCTGCGCACTGGACCCCTCGGAGAGCTGAAGTGACACTTCCATATTTTCAGTGCAACTTAGTCGACTGCAACTGCCGGCCTATCGGCGCGCTAGGCCCTTCGACTTGGCTGCACCGACTTGTCGGCCGAGCCGGTCGAGGGAGACTGCCGGCTGGCCTGCGCGCTGCGCCCCTCGGATACCTGAAGTGACACTTCCTTTTTTTTTTTTTCAGTGCAACTTAATCGAGGCGCTGGGCCCCTCGACTGGCTACACCGACCGTCTGCCGAGCTGACCGAGGGAGACTGCCGGCTGGCCTGCGCGCTGGGCCCCTCGCATAGCTTAAGTGACTTCCATTTTTTCAGAGTAAAATTGCCATTTTGAGAGTGCACGGCTTAGGCCTTGGAGTAGGTGGACCTGTTTGGTATCAAAAGAAAGGCCTTGACAAGGGCTACAATCCTGGGGGGATAAATTGGACCTGTGTGTCCCAGGGTTCGAGGAGTGAATTTTTGAAAATATGTCTTTTTGGAGAAAAGCTTAAGTGACACTTCCTTTTTTCAATGTGAAATATTTCTGTGCATGATGGGGAGGAGTGTAGTACGTAGTTTTTTTCCTCTTGTCCAGACGAACATTTCGATACCAAGAACACCCACTTACGCCCAAGAGTACGAAAGATACAATCAAAATGGCAATGAGGTCGGAAAGTTCCAAGTCAGTGACAATGTAGATTTTTTTCATACCTCCCGAACCCGACCCCCCCGGGGCACCAATTTTTCAGGGATTGTAGACCAGACCCCAGAAAAACTTTCCTGAAAGTTTGGTCTCTTAACTCTTATAATTATGAAAGATATGGTCCGAATGCGGGGAAAAGCGACTTTTGTAATTGACCGAAATTCCAACTCAGATGGTGGGGTAGTTGGGGTATACACTTTACAGGACCTTGAGTCTGGGGTCGAAATCGGAGGAATGGAGGACCGCACTGACTGTCTGCCGAGCGGGTCGAGGCAGTCTGCCGGCTGGGATCCTCGGAAAGCTTAAGTGACAATTCCATTATTTCTTTTGTTTTTTTTCGTGCAACTTGGTCGAGGGGGACGGACGGTCGGCCTGCGCTCTCTGCCCCTCGACCGGCCTGCACCGACCGTGTGCCGAGCTGGTCGAGGGAGACGGCCGGCTGCCTCGACGGTCTGCACCGACCGTCTGCCGAGCTGGTCGAGGGAGACGGCCGGCCGGCCTGAGCGCTCTGTCCCTCGACCTGCCTGCACCGACCGTGTGTAGAGCTGGTCGAGGGAGACGGCCGGCCGGCCTGCCTGCGCGCTCGGCCCCTCGACCTGCCTGCACCGACCGTGCGCCGAGCTGGTCGAGGGAGACGGCCGGCTGGCTCGACGGCCTGCACCGACCGTGTGCCCAGCTGGTCGAGGGAGACGGCCGGCTGCCTCGACGGCCTGCACCGACCGTCTGCCGAACTGGTCGAGGGAGACGGCCGGCCGGCCTGCGCGCTCTGCCCCTCGACCTGCCTGCACCGACCGTGTGCCGAGCTGGTCGAGGGCGACGGACGGCCGGCCTGCGCTCTCGGGCCCTCGACCTGGCTGCACCGACCGTGTGCCGAGCTGGTCGAGGGAGACGGCCGGCCGGCCTGCGCTCTCTGCCCCTCGACCTGGCTGCACCGACCGTGCGCCGAGCTGGTCGGGGGAGACGGCCGGCTGGCTCGACGTTCTGCAGCGACCGTGTGCCCAGCTGGTCGAGGGGGACGGACGGCCGGCCTGCGCTCTCGGCCCCTCGACCTGGCCACACCGACCGTGCGCCGAGCTGGTCGAGGGAGACGGCCGGCTGCCTCGACGGTCTGCACCGACCGTGTGCCGAGCTGGTCGAGGTGGACGGCCGGCCGGCCTGCGCTCTCGGGCCCTCGACCTGGCTGCACCGACCGTGTGTAGAGCTGGTCGAGGGAGACGGCCGTCTGCCTCGACGGTCTGCACCGACCGTGTGCCGAGCTGGTCGAGGGAGACGGCCGGCTGGCCTGCGCGCTCTGCCCCTCGACCTGGCTGCACCGACCGTGCGCCGAGCTGGTCGAGGGAGACGGCCGGCTGGCTCGACGGCCTGCACCGACCGTGTGCCGAGCTGGTCGAGGGAGACGGACGGCTGGCTCGACCTGCCTGCACCTACCGTGTTTAGAGCTGGTCGAGGGGGACCGCCGGCCGGCCTGCGCTCTCGGCCCCTCGACCTGGCTGCACCGACCGTGCGCCGAGCTGGTCGGGGGAGACGGCCGGCTGGCTCGACGTTCTGCAGCGACCGTGTGCCCAGCTGGTCGAGGGGGACGGACGG
>NW_026890010.1:0-15956 GCF_033153115.1 Saccostrea echinata
CCTTTACATACCCTATGAATATTACAGAAAAAAGAAGTTAGAAAGACGAAGAAATAGAAAAAAATCGACTTTTTAATCCAATTTCTGTGACGACCGGAAGTATTGACGACGGAAAGAATATTCATGGTGACATCTACAAGTCATTATCTATGATATCTGACAGAGTTAACTTTCATATCTTAAGCTGTTCTGGAGAAATGGAGCGGACACAGTCCTTTACAAAATTTCGTCTATACAATAATATTAAGAATATAAGAGAATGCCGTGTAAGGTTCACGTCAAAACATGGCTGACGCAAAACAATTCCTGAATTTTCCCCTTCAATTCGAGCATTTCTGCATTGGACAGGGCTGATGGTTGTTTATGAGATGATAAACTATGTGTAAACTTTCTTAGTTTAGCGGAATCATGAACATTTTCGGCGTGATGAATAATTTGTTTACAGTAGTGATGAGGCTTTCGCGCACCTGCAGGAGCGGATCCAAGGATTTACAAATGAATAAAATTTAATAGAAATGAAGTTTTAATACTTTTGAATATTATTTAATGAAATTATTAATATGCAAGTGATAGATATACAAGAAAACGCTTAATGCTAATGAATGCAGCTGACAATCACTACTTTTTAAAGATAAATTAATTCTAAATAAAATAATTATAAATTCTATAGACAAAACAGAAGGAGAATGAATGGTAGCAAAATATCAAATCACATCAGGGGAACCGAATTTTATTAATGAAACTCTTAAGAAGTTCCTTATAAGTTGTGAATTTCATATCTGTGTATTCTACCTGGTTGCTTCCAGGAAGGGAGGGGGGGGGGGGTGTCTTGAACATAAACATGTAAATGACCATTATTTTGTAGAAAGAATTAAGGCTTATAATTTCGAAAACGTCAAGAAGAGTTGCTTGTGATATGAAGGTCAATGTCATTTTATAAAGAATCCAAAACATAAAAGCGAAAAGAAAAAAAAAGTGGGGGGGGGGGGAGATAACAATGTCTTCTAGAGTTGACAAAAAAAGAGGGGCGAATAAAATGCAAACACATATCATATACAAACGCTTTTATTTAATATAAACTCGTTTCCATGGCAACAGGAAGGTTTTTCTGTCCTATCCCAATCACCAGGTAGGTGTTAACTCTATACCACCTCCTACGTGAATGAGCACTGAGCAGTCCCCGCAAACTATATATACGGGGAAAATCAATATTTTGTAGTGTTTAAGAAACGTTGGTCTTACGTTTTCGGAAATTCTAAGATATTTAATGATATTTAATTCCTTCTTAATCCTATCAAGAAACTGGTAATACGTAAAATCTTCAAGGAGGGGCCTTTACATACCCTATGAATATTACAGAAAAAAGAAGTTAGAAAGACGAAGAAATAGAAAAAATCGACTTTTTAATCCAATTTCTGTGACGACCGGAAGTATTGACGACGGAAAGAATATTCATGGTGACATCTACAAGTCATTATCTATGATATCTGACAGAGTTAACTTTCATATCTTAAGCTGTTCTGGAGAAATGGAGCGGACACAGTCCTTTACAAAATTTCGTCTATACAATAATATTAAGAATATAAGAGAATGCCGTGTAAGGTTCACGTCAAAACATGGCTGACGCAAAACAATTCCTGAATTTTCCCCTTCAATTCGAGCATTTCTGCATTGGACAGGGCTGATGGTTGTTTATGAGATGATAAACTATGTGTAAACTTTCTTAGTTTAGCGGAATCATGAACATTTTCGGCGTGATGAATAATTTGTTTACAGTAGTGATGAGGCTTTCGCGCACCTGCAGGAGCGGATCCAAGGATTTACAAATGAATAAAATTTAATAGAAATGAAGTTTTAATACTTTTGAATATTATTTAATGAAATTATTAATATGCAAGTGATAGATATACAAGAAAACGCTTAATGCTAATGAATGCAGCTGACAATCACTACTTTTTAAAGATAAATTAATTCTAAATAAAATAATTATAAATTCTATAGACAAAACAGAAGGAGAATGAATGGTAGCAAAATATCAAATCACATCAGGGGAACCGAATTTTATTAATGAAACTCTTAAGAAGTTCCTTATAAGTTGTGAATTTCATATCTGTGTATTCTACCTGGTTGCTTCCAGGAAGGGAGGGGGGGGGGGGGGTGTCTTGAACATAAACATGTAAATGACCATTATTTTGTAGAAAGAATTAAGGCTTATAATTTCGAAAACGTCAAGAAGAGTTGCTTGTGATATGAAGGTCAATGTCATTTTATAAAGAATCCAAAACATAAAAGCGAAAAGAAAAAAAAAGTGGGGGGGGGGGAGATAACAATGTCTTCTAGAGTTGACAAAAAAAGAGGGGCGAATAAAATGCAAACACATATCATATACAAACGCTTTTATTTAATATAAACTCGTTTCCATGGCAACAGGAAGGTTTTTCTGTCCTATCCCAATCACCAGGTAGGTGTTAACTCTATACCACCTCCTACGTGAATGAGCACTGAGCAGTCCCCGCAAACTATATATACGGGGAAAATCAATATTTTGTAGTGTTTAAGAAACGTTGGTCTTACGTTTTCGGAAATTCTAAGATATTTAATGATATTTAATTCCTTCTTAATCCTATCAAGAAACTGGTAATACGTAAAATCTTCAAGGAGGGGCCTTTACATACCCTATGAATATTACAGAAAAAAGAAGTTAGAAAGACGAAGAAATAGAAAAAATCGACTTTTTAATCCAATTTCTGTGACGACCGGAAGTATTGACGACGGAAAGAATATTCATGGTGACATCTACAAGTCATTATCTATGATATCTGACAGAGTTAACTTTCATATCTTAAGCTGTTCTGGAGAAATGGAGCGGACACAGTCCTTTACAAAATTTCGTCTATACAATAATATTAAGAATATAAGAGAATGCCGTGTAAGGTTCACGTCAAAACATGGCTGACGCAAAACAATTCCTGAATTTTCCCCTTCAATTCGAGCATTTCTGCATTGGACAGGGCTGATGGTTGTTTATGAGATGATAAACTATGTGTAAACTTTCTTAGTTTAGCGGAATCATGAACATTTTCGGCGTGATGAATAATTTGTTTACAGTAGTGATGAGGCTTTCGCGCACCTGCAGGAGCGGATCCAAGGATTTACAAATGAATAAAATTTAATAGAAATGAAGTTTTAATACTTTTGAATATTATTTAATGAAATTATTAATATGCAAGTGATAGATATACAAGAAAACGCTTAATGCTAATGAATGCAGCTGACAATCACTACTTTTTAAAGATAAATTAATTCTAAATAAAATAATTATAAATTCTATAGACAAAACAGAAGGAGAATGAATGGTAGCAAAATATCAAATCACATCAGGGGAACCGAATTTTATTAATGAAACTCTTAAGAAGTTCCTTATAAGTTGTGAATTTCATATCTGTGTATTCTACCTGGTTGCTTCCAGGAAGGGAGGGGGGGGGGTGTCTTGAACATAAACATGTAAATGACCATTATTTTGTAGAAAGAATTAAGGCTTATAATTTCGAAAACGTCAAGAAGAGTTGCTTGTGATATGAAGGTCAATGTCATTTTATAAAGAATCCAAAACATAAAAGCGAAAAGAAAAAAAAAGTGGGGGGGGGGAGATAACAATGTCTTCTAGAGTTGACAAAAAAAGAGGGGCGAATAAAATGCAAACACATATCATATACAAACGCTTTTATTTAATATAAACTCGTTTCCATGGCAACAGGAAGGTTTTTCTGTCCTATCCCAATCACCAGGTAGGTGTTAACTCTATACCACCTCCTACGTGAATGAGCACTGAGCAGTCCCCGCAAACTATATATACGGGGAAAATCAATATTTTGTAGTGTTTAAGAAACGTTGGTCTTACGTTTTCGGAAATTCTAAGATATTTAATGATATTTAATTCCTTCTTAATCCTATCAAGAAACTGGTAATACGTAAAATCTTCAAGGAGGGGCCTTTACATACCCTATGAATATTACAGAAAAAAGAAGTTAGAAAGACGAAGAAATAGAAAAAATCGACTTTTTAATCCAATTTCTGTGACGACCGGAAGTATTGACGACGGAAAGAATATTCATGGTGACATCTACAAGTCATTATCTATGATATCTGACAGAGTTAACTTTCATATCTTAAGCTGTTCTGGAGAAATGGAGCGGACACAGTCCTTTACAAAATTTCGTCTATACAATAATATTAAGAATATAAGAGAATGCCGTGTAAGGTTCACGTCAAAACATGGCTGACGCAAAACAATTCCTGAATTTTCCCCTTCAATTCGAGCATTTCTGCATTGGACAGGGCTGATGGTTGTTTATGAGATGATAAACTATGTGTAAACTTTCTTAGTTTAGCGGAATCATGAACATTTTCGGCGTGATGAATAATTTGTTTACAGTAGTGATGAGGCTTTCGCGCACCTGCAGGAGCGGATCCAAGGATTTACAAATGAATAAAATTTAATAGAAATGAAGTTTTAATACTTTTGAATATTATTTAATGAAATTATTAATATGCAAGTGATAGATATACAAGAAAACGCTTAATGCTAATGAATGCAGCTGACAATCACTACTTTTTAAAGATAAATTAATTCTAAATAAAATAATTATAAATTCTATAGACAAAACAGAAGGAGAATGAATGGTAGCAAAATATCAAATCACATCAGGGGAACCGAATTTTATTAATGAAACTCTTAAGAAGTTCCTTATAAGTTGTGAATTTCATATCTGTGTATTCTACCTGGTTGCTTCCAGGAAGGGAGGGGGGGGGGGTGTCTTGAACATAAACATGTAAATGACCATTATTTTGTAGAAAGAATTAAGGCTTATAATTTCGAAAACGTCAAGAAGAGTTGCTTGTGATATGAAGGTCAATGTCATTTTATAAAGAATCCAAAACATAAAAGCGAAAAGAAAAAAAAAGTGGGGGGGGGGGGGGAGATAACAATGTCTTCTAGAGTTGACAAAAAAAGAGGGGCGAATAAAATGCAAACACATATCATATACAAACGCTTTTATTTAATATAAACTCGTTTCCATGGCAACAGGAAGGTTTTTCTGTCCTATCCCAATCACCAGGTAGGTGTTAACTCTATACCACCTCCTACGTGAATGAGCACTGAGCAGTCCCCGCAAACTATATATACGGGGAAAATCAATATTTTGTAGTGTTTAAGAAACGTTGGTCTTACGTTTTCGGAAATTCTAAGATATTTAATGATATTTAATTCCTTCTTAATCCTATCAAGAAACTGGTAATACGTAAAATCTTCAAGGAGGGGCCTTTACATACCCTATGAATATTACAGAAAAAAGAAGTTAGAAAGACGAAGAAATAGAAAAAATCGACTTTTTAATCCAATTTCTGTGACGACCGGAAGTATTGACGACGGAAAGAATATTCATGGTGACATCTACAAGTCATTATCTATGATATCTGACAGAGTTAACTTTCATATCTTAAGCTGTTCTGGAGAAATGGAGCGGACACAGTCCTTTACAAAATTTCGTCTATACAATAATATTAAGAATATAAGAGAATGCCGTGTAAGGTTCACGTCAAAACATGGCTGACGCAAAACAATTCCTGAATTTTCCCCTTTAATTCGAGCATTTCTGCATTGGACAGGGCTGATGGTTGTTTATGAGATGATAAACTATGTGTAAACTTTCTTAGTTTAGCGGAATCATGAACATTTTCGGCGTGATGAATAATTTGTTTACAGTAGTGATGAGGCTTTCGCGCACCTGCAGGAGCGGATCCAAGGATTTACAAATGAATAAAATTTAATAGAAATGAAGTTTTAATACTTTTGAATATTATTTAATGAAATTATTAATATGCAAGTGATAGATATACAAGAAAACGCTTAATGCTAATGAATGCAGCTGACAATCACTACTTTTTAAAGATAAATTAATTCTAAATAAAATAATTATAAATTCTATAGACAAAACAGAAGGAGAATGAATGGTAGCAAAATATCAAATCACATCAGGGGAACCGAATTTTATTAATGAAACTCTTAAGAAGTTCCTTATAAGTTGTGAATTTCATATCTGTGTATTCTACCTGGTTGCTTCCAGGAAGGGAGGGGGGGGGGGTGTCTTGAACATAAACATGTAAATGACCATTATTTTGTAGAAAGAATTAAGGCTTATAATTTCGAAAACGTCAAGAAGAGTTGCTTGTGATATGAAGGTCAATGTCATTTTATAAAGAATCCAAAACATAAAAGCGAAAAGAAAAAAAAAGTGGGGGGGGGGGGGAGATAACAATGTCTTCTAGAGTTGACAAAAAAAGAGGGGCGAATAAAATGCAAACACATATCATATACAAACGCTTTTATTTAATATAAACTCGTTTCCATGGCAACAGGAAGGTTTTTCTGTCCTATCCCAATCACCAGGTAGGTGTTAACTCTATACCACCTCCTACGTGAATGAGCACTGAGCAGTCCCCGCAAACTATATATACGGGGAAAATCAATATTTTGTAGTGTTTAAGAAACGTTGGTCTTACGTTTTCGGAAATTCTAAGATATTTAATGATATTTAATTCCTTCTTAATCCTATCAAGAAACTGGTAATACGTAAAATCTTCAAGGAGGGGCCTTTACATACCCTATGAATATTACAGAAAAAAGAAGTTAGAAAGACGAAGAAATAGAAAAAATCGACTTTTTAATCCAATTTCTGTGACGACCGGAAGTATTGACGACGGAAAGAATATTCATGGTGACATCTACAAGTCATTATCTATGATATCTGACAGAGTTAACTTTCATATCTTAAGCTGTTCTGGAGAAATGGAGCGGACACAGTCCTTTACAAAATTTCGTCTATACAATAATATTAAGAATATAAGAGAATGCCGTGTAAGGTTCACGTCAAAACATGGCTGACGCAAAACAATTCCTGAATTTTCCCCTTCAATTCGAGCATTTCTGCATTGGACAGGGCTGATGGTTGTTTATGAGATGATAAACTATGTGTAAACTTTCTTAGTTTAGCGGAATCATGAACATTTTCGGCGTGATGAATAATTTGTTTACAGTAGTGATGAGGCTTTCGCGCACCTGCAGGAGCGGATCCAAGGATTTACAAATGAATAAAATTTAATAGAAATGAAGTTTTAATACTTTTGAATATTATTTAATGAAATTATTAATATGCAAGTGATAGATATACAAGAAAACGCTTAATGCTAATGAATGCAGCTGACAATCACTACTTTTTAAAGATAAATTAATTCTAAATAAAATAATTATAAATTCTATAGACAAAACAGAAGGAGAATGAATGGTAGCAAAATATCAAATCACATCAGGGGAACCGAATTTTATTAATGAAACTCTTAAGAAGTTCCTTATAAGTTGTGAATTTCATATCTGTGTATTCTACCTGGTTGCTTCCAGGAAGGGAGGGGGGGGGGGTGTCTTGAACATAAACATGTAAATGACCATTATTTTGTAGAAAGAATTAAGGCTTATAATTTCGAAAACGTCAAGAAGAGTTGCTTGTGATATGAAGGTCAATGTCATTTTATAAAGAATCCAAAACATAAAAGCGAAAAGAAAAAAAAAGTGGGGGGGGGGGGAGATAACAATGTCTTCTAGAGTTGACAAAAAAAGAGGGGCGAATAAAATGCAAACACATATCATATACAAACGCTTTTATTTAATATAAACTCGTTTCCATGGCAACAGGAAGGTTTTTCTGTCCTATCCCAATCACCAGGTAGGTGTTAACTCTATACCACCTCCTACGTGAATGAGCACTGAGCAGTCCCCGCAAACTATATATACGGGGAAAATCAATATTTTGTAGTGTTTAAGAAACGTTGGTCTTACGTTTTCGGAAATTCTAAGATATTTAATGATATTTAATTCCTTCTTAATCCTATCAAGAAACTGGTAATACGTAAAATCTTCAAGGAGGGGCCTTTACATACCCTATGAATATTACAGAAAAAAGAAGTTAGAAAGACGAAGAAATAGAAAAAATCGACTTTTTAATCCAATTTCTGTGACGACCGGAAGTATTGACGACGGAAAGAATATTCATGGTGACATCTACAAGTCATTATCTATGATATCTGACAGAGTTAACTTTCATATCTTAAGCTGTTCTGGAGAAATGGAGCGGACACAGTCCTTTACAAAATTTCGTCTATACAATAATATTAAGAATATAAGAGAATGCCGTGTAAGGTTCACGTCAAAACATGGCTGACGCAAAACAATTCCTGAATTTTCCCCTTCAATTCGAGCATTTCTGCATTGGACAGGGCTGATGGTTGTTTATGAGATGATAAACTATGTGTAAACTTTCTTAGTTTAGCGGAATCATGAACATTTTCGGCGTGATGAATAATTTGTTTACAGTAGTGATGAGGCTTTCGCGCACCTGCAGGAGCGGATC
Organism: Saccostrea echinata; assembly: GCF_033153115.1. Lineage (NCBI taxonomy): Eukaryota > Metazoa > Mollusca > Bivalvia > Ostreida > Ostreidae > Saccostrea > Saccostrea echinata. The sequence continues at coordinate 8,466 of NW_026890010.1, forward strand.
CAAGGATTTACAAATGAATAAAATTTAATAGAAATGAAGTTTTAATACTTTTGAATATTATTTAATGAAATTATTAATATGCAAGTGATAGATATACAAGAAAACGCTTAATGCTAATGAATGCAGCTGACAATCACTACTTTTTAAAGATAAATTAATTCTAAATAAAATAATTATAAATTCTATAGACAAAACAGAAGGAGAATGAATGGTAGCAAAATATCAAATCACATCAGGGGAACCGAATTTTATTAATGAAACTCTTAAGAAGTTCCTTATAAGTTGTGAATTTCATATCTGTGTATTCTACCTGGTTGCTTCCAGGAAGGGAGGGGGGGGGGTGTCTTGAACATAAACATGTAAATGACCATTATTTTGTAGAAAGAATTAAGGCTTATAATTTCGAAAACGTCAAGAAGAGTTGCTTGTGATATGAAGGTCAATGTCATTTTATAAAGAATCCAAAACATAAAAGCGAAAAGAAAAAAAAAGTGGGGGGGGGGGGGGAGATAACAATGTCTTCTAGAGTTGACAAAAAAAGAGGGGCGAATAAAATGCAAACACATATCATATACAAACGCTTTTATTTAATATAAACTCGTTTCCATGGCAACAGGAAGGTTTTTCTGTCCTATCCCAATCACCAGGTAGGTGTTAACTCTATACCACCTCCTACGTGAATGAGCACTGAGCAGTCCCCGCAAACTATATATACGGGGAAAATCAATATTTTGTAGTGTTTAAGAAACGTTGGTCTTACGTTTTCGGAAATTCTAAGATATTTAATGATATTTAATTCCTTCTTAATCCTATCAAGAAACTGGTAATACGTAAAATCTTCAAGGAGGGGCCTTTACATACCCTATGAATATTACAGAAAAAAGAAGTTAGAAAGACGAAGAAATAGAAAAAATCGACTTTTTAATCCAATTTCTGTGACGACCGGAAGTATTGACGACGGAAAGAATATTCATGGTGACATCTACAAGTCATTATCTATGATATCTGACAGAGTTAACTTTCATATCTTAAGCTGTTCTGGAGAAATGGAGCGGACACAGTCCTTTACAAAATTTCGTCTATACAATAATATTAAGAATATAAGAGAATGCCGTGTAAGGTTCACGTCAAAACATGGCTGACGCAAAACAATTCCTGAATTTTCCCCTTCAATTCGAGCATTTCTGCATTGGACAGGGCTGATGGTTGTTTATGAGATGATAAACTATGTGTAAACTTTCTTAGTTTAGCGGAATCATGAACATTTTCGGCGTGATGAATAATTTGTTTACAGTAGTGATGAGGCTTTCGCGCACCTGCAGGAGCGGATCCAAGGATTTACAAATGAATAAAATTTAATAGAAATGAAGTTTTAATACTTTTGAATATTATTTAATGAAATTATTAATATGCAAGTGATAGATATACAAGAAAACGCTTAATGCTAATGAATGCAGCTGACAATCACTACTTTTTAAAGATAAATTAATTCTAAATAAAATAATTATAAATTCTATAGACAAAACAGAAGGAGAATGAATGGTAGCAAAATATCAAATCACATCAGGGGAACCGAATTTTATTAATGAAACTCTTAAGAAGTTCCTTATAAGTTGTGAATTTCATATCTGTGTATTCTACCTGGTTGCTTCCAGGAAGGGAGGGGGGGGGGGGGTGTCTTGAACATAAACATGTAAATGACCATTATTTTGTAGAAAGAATTAAGGCTTATAATTTCGAAAACGTCAAGAAGAGTTGCTTGTGATATGAAGGTCAATGTCATTTTATAAAGAATCCAAAACATAAAAGCGAAAAGAAAAAAAAAGTGGGGGGGGGGGGAGATAACAATGTCTTCTAGAGTTGACAAAAAAAGAGGGGCGAATAAAATGCAAACACATATCATATACAAACGCTTTTATTTAATATAAACTCGTTTCCATGGCAACAGGAAGGTTTTTCTGTCCTATCCCAATCACCAGGTAGGTGTTAACTCTATACCACCTCCTACGTGAATGAGCACTGAGCAGTCCCCGCAAACTATATATACGGGGAAAATCAATATTTTGTAGTGTTTAAGAAACGTTGGTCTTACGTTTTCGGAAATTCTAAGATATTTAATGATATTTAATTCCTTCTTAATCCTATCAAGAAACTGGTAATACGTAAAATCTTCAAGGAGGGGCCTTTACATACCCTATGAATATTACAGAAAAAAGAAGTTAGAAAGACGAAGAAATAGAAAAAATCGACTTTTTAATCCAATTTCTGTGACGACCGGAAGTATTGACGACGGAAAGAATATTCATGGTGACATCTACAAGTCATTATCTATGATATCTGACAGAGTTAACTTTCATATCTTAAGCTGTTCTGGAGAAATGGAGCGGACACAGTCCTTTACAAAATTTCGTCTATACAATAATATTAAGAATATAAGAGAATGCCGTGTAAGGTTCACGTCAAAACATGGCTGACGCAAAACAATTCCTGAATTTTCCCCTTCAATTCGAGCATTTCTGCATTGGACAGGGCTGATGGTTGTTTATGAGATGATAAACTATGTGTAAACTTTCTTAGTTTAGCGGAATCATGAACATTTTCGGCGTGATGAATAATTTGTTTACAGTAGTGATGAGGCTTTCGCGCACCTGCAGGAGCGGATCCAAGGATTTACAAATGAATAAAATTTAATAGAAATGAAGTTTTAATACTTTTGAATATTATTTAATGAAATTATTAATATGCAAGTGATAGATATACAAGAAAACGCTTAATGCTAATGAATGCAGCTGACAATCACTACTTTTTAAAGATAAATTAATTCTAAATAAAATAATTATAAATTCTATAGACAAAACAGAAGGAGAATGAATGGTAGCAAAATATCAAATCACATCAGGGGAACCGAATTTTATTAATGAAACTCTTAAGAAGTTCCTTATAAGTTGTGAATTTCATATCTGTGTATTCTACCTGGTTGCTTCCAGGAAGGGAGGGGGGGGGGTGTCTTGAACATAAACATGTAAATGACCATTATTTTGTAGAAAGAATTAAGGCTTATAATTTCGAAAACGTCAAGAAGAGTTGCTTGTGATATGAAGGTCAATGTCATTTTATAAAGAATCCAAAACATAAAAGCGAAAAGAAAAAAAAAGTGGGGGGGGGGGGGGGGGAGATAACAATGTCTTCTAGAGTTGACAAAAAAAGAGGGGCGAATAAAATGCAAACACATATCATATACAAACGCTTTTATTTAATATAAACTCGTTTCCATGGCAACAGGAAGGTTTTTCTGTCCTATCCCAATCACCAGGTAGGTGTTAACTCTATACCACCTCCTACGTGAATGAGCACTGAGCAGTCCCCGCAAACTATATATACGGGGAAAATCAATATTTTGTAGTGTTTAAGAAACGTTGGTCTTACGTTTTCGGAAATTCTAAGATATTTAATGATATTTAATTCCTTCTTAATCCTATCAAGAAACTGGTAATACGTAAAATCTTCAAGGAGGGGCCTTTACATACCCTATGAATATTACAGAAAAAAGAAGTTAGAAAGACGAAGAAATAGAAAAAATCGACTTTTTAATCCAATTTCTGTGACGACCGGAAGTATTGACGACGGAAAGAATATTCATGGTGACATCTACAAGTCATTATCTATGATATCTGACAGAGTTAACTTTCATATCTTAAGCTGTTCTGGAGAAATGGAGCGGACACAGTCCTTTACAAAATTTCGTCTATACAATAATATTAAGAATATAAGAGAATGCCGTGTAAGGTTCACGTCAAAACATGGCTGACGCAAAACAATTCCTGAATTTTCCCCTTCAATTCGAGCATTTCTGCATTGGACAGGGCTGATGGTTGTTTATGAGATGATAAACTATGTGTAAACTTTCTTAGTTTAGCGGAATCATGAACATTTTCGGCGTGATGAATAATTTGTTTACAGTAGTGATGAGGCTTTCGCGCACCTGCAGGAGCGGATCCAAGGATTTACAAATGAATAAAATTTAATAGAAATGAAGTTTTAATACTTTTGAATATTATTTAATGAAATTATTAATATGCAAGTGATAGATATACAAGAAAACGCTTAATGCTAATGAATGCAGCTGACAATCACTACTTTTTAAAGATAAATTAATTCTAAATAAAATAATTATAAATTCTATAGACAAAACAGAAGGAGAATGAATGGTAGCAAAATATCAAATCACATCAGGGGAACCGAATTTTATTAATGAAACTCTTAAGAAGTTCCTTATAAGTTGTGAATTTCATATCTGTGTATTCTACCTGGTTGCTTCCAGGAAGGGAGGGGGGGGGGGTGTCTTGAACATAAACATGTAAATGACCATTATTTTGTAGAAAGAATTAAGGCTTATAATTTCGAAAACGTCAAGAAGAGTTGCTTGTGATATGAAGGTCAATGTCATTTTATAAAGAATCCAAAACATAAAAGCGAAAAGAAAAAAAAAGTGGGGGGGGGGAGATAACAATGTCTTCTAGAGTTGACAAAAAAAGAGGGGCGAATAAAATGCAAACACATATCATATACAAACGCTTTTATTTAATATAAACTCGTTTCCATGGCAACAGGAAGGTTTTTCTGTCCTATCCCAATCACCAGGTAGGTGTTAACTCTATACCACCTCCTACGTGAATGAGCACTGAGCAGTCCCCGCAAACTATATATACGGGGAAAATCAATATTTTGTAGTGTTTAAGAAACGTTGGTCTTACGTTTTCGGAAATTCTAAGATATTTAATGATATTTAATTCCTTCTTAATCCTATCAAGAAACTGGTAATACGTAAAATCTTCAAGGAGGGGCCTTTACATACCCTATGAATATTACAGAAAAAAGAAGTTAGAAAGACGAAGAAATAGAAAAAATCGACTTTTTAATCCAATTTCTGTGACGACCGGAAGTATTGACGACGGAAAGAATATTCATGGTGACATCTACAAGTCATTATCTATGATATCTGACAGAGTTAACTTTCATATCTTAAGCTGTTCTGGAGAAATGGAGCGGACACAGTCCTTTACAAAATTTCGTCTATACAATAATATTAAGAATATAAGAGAATGCCGTGTAAGGTTCACGTCAAAACATGGCTGACGCAAAACAATTCCTGAATTTTCCCCTTCAATTCGAGCATTTCTGCATTGGACAGGGCTGATGGTTGTTTATGAGATGATAAACTATGTGTAAACTTTCTTAGTTTAGCGGAATCATGAACATTTTCGGCGTGATGAATAATTTGTTTACAGTAGTGATGAGGCTTTCGCGCACCTGCAGGAGCGGATCCAAGGATTTACAAATGAATAAAATTTAATAGAAATGAAGTTTTAATACTTTTGAATATTATTTAATGAAATTATTAATATGCAAGTGATAGATATACAAGAAAACGCTTAATGCTAATGAATGCAGCTGACAATCACTACTTTTTAAAGATAAATTAATTCTAAATAAAATAATTATAAATTCTATAGACAAAACAGAAGGAGAATGAATGGTAGCAAAATATCAAATCACATCAGGGGAACCGAATTTTATTAATGAAACTCTTAAGAAGTTCCTTATAAGTTGTGAATTTCATATCTGTGTATTCTACCTGGTTGCTTCCAGGAAGGGAGGGGGGGGGGTGTCTTGAACATAAACATGTAAATGACCATTATTTTGTAGAAAGAATTAAGGCTTATAATTTCGAAAACGTCAAGAAGAGTTGCTTGTGATATGAAGGTCAATGTCATTTTATAAAGAATCCAAAACATAAAAGCGAAAAGAAAAAAAAAGTGGGGGGGGGGGGGGGGAGATAACAATGTCTTCTAGAGTTGACAAAAAAAGAGGGGCGAATAAAATGCAAACACATATCATATACAAACGCTTTTATTTAATATAAACTCGTTTCCATGGCAACAGGAAGGTTTTTCTGTCCTATCCCAATCACCAGGTAGGTGTTAACTCTATACCACCTCCTACGTGAATGAGCACTGAGCAGTCCCCGCAAACTATATATACGGGGAAAATCAATATTTTGTAGTGTTTAAGAAACGTTGGTCTTACGTTTTCGGAAATTCTAAGATATTTAATGATATTTAATTCCTTCTTAATCCTATCAAGAAACTGGTAATACGTAAAATCTTCAAGGAGGGGCCTTTACATACCCTATGAATATTACAGAAAAAAGAAGTTAGAAAGACGAAGAAATAGAAAAAATCGACTTTTTAATCCAATTTCTGTGACGACCGGAAGTATTGACGACGGAAAGAATATTCATGGTGACATCTACAAGTCATTATCTATGATATCTGACAGAGTTAACTTTCATATCTTAAGCTGTTCTGGAGAAATGGAGCGGACACAGTCCTTTACAAAATTTCGTCTATACAATAATATTAAGAATATAAGAGAATGCCGTGTAAGGTTCACGTCAAAACATGGCTGACGCAAAACAATTCCTGAATTTTCCCTTCAATTCGAGCATTTCTGCATTGGACAGGGCTGATGGTTGTTTATGAGATGATAAACTATGTGTAAACTTTCTTAGTTTAGCGGAATCATGAACATTTTCGGCGTGATGAATAATTTGTTTACAGTAGTGATGAGGCTTTCGCGCACCTGCAGGAGCGGATCCAAGGATTTACAAATGAATAAAATTTAATAGAAATGAAGTTTTAATACTTTTGAATATTATTTAATGAAATTATTAATATGCAAGTGATAGATATACAAGAAAACGCTTAATGCTAATGAATGCAGCTGACAATCACTACTTTTTAAAGATAAATTAATTCTAAATAAAATAATTATAAATTCTATAGACAAAACAGAAGGAGAATGAATGGTAGCAAAATATCAAATCACATCAGGGGAACCGAATTTTATTAATGAAACTCTTAAGAAGTTCCTTATAAGTTGTGAATTTCATATCTGTGTATTCTACCTGGTTGCTTCCAGGAAGGGAGGGGGGGGGGTGTCTTGAACATAAACATGTAAATGACCATTATTTTGTAGAAAGAATTAAGGCTTATAATTTCGAAAACGTCAAGAAGAGTTGCTTGTGATATGAAGGTCAATGTCATTTTATAAAGAATCCAAAACATAAAAGCGAAAAGAAAAAAAAAGTGGGGGGGGGGGGAGATAACAATGTCTTCTAGAGTTGACAAAAAAAGAGGGGCGAATAAAATGCAAACACATATCATATACAAACGCTTTTATTTAATATAAACTCGTTTCCATGGCAACAGGAAGGTTTTTCTGTCCTATCCCAATCACCAGGTAGGTGTTAACTCTATACCACCTCCTACGTGAATGAGCACTGAGCAGTCCCCGCAAACTATATATACGGGGAAAATCAATATTTTGTAGTGTTTAAGAAACGTTGGTCTTACGTTTTCGGAAATTCTAAGATATTTAATGATATTTAATTCCTTCTTAATCCTATCAAGAAACTGGTAATACGTAAAA
>NW_026890011.1:0-31304 GCF_033153115.1 Saccostrea echinata
AAATTCTGGGTAGAATCCACCCTTATGAAAAAATTGACACAAATGTGACTTTATATCATTTTATTAACATCAAAAAAACAAAACCATGCAATTGTATAAATATTTTATTCATCACAGTCACAACTATATCCAGGTCTGATCACAGGAATGAAATTTACTCATTCCCTGGAACACTACTTGCAGCAGGGAGGTGTCATTAATTAAGATGGTCACAGTTTCCAAGACACTGAAGTGACAGGCCTCAAATTTCACACATAAACATTGGTAGGTATAAGGTCTTTGAAAATAACAAAATTGACTACTTCTGGGATAGGTCAATATGTAAGTATAGGAATGAGAGTACCAAATCCCCGGATGTACACGTGGTTTTGTTTGTTACACAAAGTAGTATAGAGTACTGAATAGTGTGTGTTACCCGATTGGCTGAATTCAGGTATATAATTATTTTCATTTTAAAGTAAAAATATTAATGTTTGAAATAAATGATGGAATGTAGGAATATTACAGAAAATATAGAAGTACCAGGGGAGATTGTAGGAGTGGGGGTTGATATTTTTGGCATAGTGTCATTTACTGCCGATCGCTATAAGTTGTAAACAACAGCAATTTTGACCTATAAACGCCATGGGACCCTATATTTTTTTCGGGCTTTTTTATAAGCGCTCAGAATAAAGTTTCAAATGGTGCCAAGGATTTGTCTGAAATCGAATTAGTAGAGTACTGAGAGAGCAAAAGGTTTGTATAGAGTTCTATGGGAAAATAATTGGTACTCTTTTCCCTATAGAGACCCCAACTTTTACAATGTTTAGTGAATTGAAAGTCATGAAAAGTTATTTTGAGCTATTTATTTGAATATTGAAGACATACCGAGAGAAAAAATAGCAAAAAACTTCATTAGTTTTTTGGGTGGGGGTTTGAGAAGAATTGTGTCCTTTGTAAAAGGGAGGGGGGGGGCTGTAGAGAAAAAAGTAGAAATTGTACAGGATTGTGCAGTTTACATAGCCAGAGGAAGAAAGTAAGTTAAGAAAGTGCATCAGATTGCTCTTATGATGAATGTTTGTATGTATGTATAAATATATGTATGTATTATGTATACATGTACCTGCATGTATTTTTATGTTGTGCCTTATAGGTGTAGATATATGGAAGTGTAGGGGTTGTGACCTGGTGTTCATTTTTAATTAGTTTCTTAAATGTTTGCACTTTCGGTATCTTTTCGAGTAATTTTGGTGACCCTTAAAAGGGCCTTTCTTTGGTGGTCATGTGAAAGGAGCACATTTTTCGGTCTTGACATCTCATGTCTGGTAGTGCGTGTGATCTTCTGGATTGCTTCTCTTGGACTGCAGGGTGAGGAATTTGTAGTTAAGTTGTTTCTTTGTTGTAGCTACAAAAAGTTCTGTATTTTCCCTTTCTTGCTGCCTGTTGTTTCATCAGGGTGGCCCTCTGTAACTCATTTTCAGCTGCTTTCCAGTTTTTGTACTTAGAGTTACTTCCCTTAGACTTGCTAACCAGACATGTAGAATTTCAACATGATGAAATCTTAATTGTTGAGACCTTAGGCTTCTGATTTTTTTTCATGAATTGCTTGGAATGGCTTTAAACTGCATGTATCACATTTGACCTTTCATGTATTTACATGTAATTACATGTAATATTGTATAACATGTACCCCACCCTTGCTGGATCCATTTTTTAAATATTCAGCTGATGTAGCAGTTGTGTAAATTGTTAATTTTTTAGAAAACTTGAAAAATATTGCTGTTTCACTAATGCTTTATGCTTAATTTGACTAACTTTTCTGATTCATTTTCATTTAAGCACTGTAGAGGATTTTCATCTTTCAGCTTCCTCGGCCCCGGGAGAGGTTGGTACTTGATCCGCATGAGCATTTTTTCTATATAAGAAGAAGACGGAGACTCGCTATCCACCTGATGTATTTTGTTGGACAGTTTTCTGTACTTTGCAGGTAAATTCTTCATCTTTTAACTTTCCAGCCTATTATTGTGTGGTACATTTTGGGGTTTGAAGTAATACTTATTGCATTTCTTGATTTTTTAAAATTGACCTGAATTTCTCTTTTCTAGGCATAAATTTCAATAATGTAGCTTATGAATAGTACTGATTAAGACTACAGAGACTAAACTTTAATTTGTTATCAAAAGGATAAACTTGCTCTTGTCTAAATTAATTGTAAACAAGTATAATAGGGGGCACCTGCTATTTCTCTAAGTGCCTTTCACTGGGGGGTGGTGAAACTTTTTTGCACATACTTATTTAACAGGAGGGGGTAGATAAGAATCAATTAGTATATCAGAGTCTTAAATTATTTACTTCTCATAAGCTTCAAAAAAATTCTGAATCACTCTTTTTAAAAACTTTCAATTTTGCTTAATTAGCCATGATTTATCAAATTTTGGAGCTTTTTTCAAATTCTGGGTAGAATCCACCCTTATGAAAAAATTGACACAAATGTGACTTTATATCATTTTATTAACATCAAAAAAACAAAACCATGCAATTGTATAAATATTTTATTCATCACAGTCACAACTATATCCAGGTCTGATCACAGGAATGAAATTTACTCATTCCCTGGAACACTACTTGCAGCAGGGAGGTGTCATTAATTAAGATGGTCACAGTTTCCAAGACACTGAAGTGACAGGCCTCAAATTTCACACATAAACATTGGTAGGTATAAGGTCTTTGAAAATAACAAAATTGACTACTTCTGGGATAGGTCAATATGTAAGTATAGGAATGAGAGTACCAAATCCCCGGATGTACACGTGGTTTTGTTTGTTACACAAAGTAGTATAGAGTACTGAATAGTGTGTGTTACCCGATTGGCTGAATTCAGGTATATAATTATTTTCATTTTAAAGTAAAAATATTAATGTTTGAAATAAATGATGGAATGTAGGAATATTACAGAAAATATAGAAGTACCAGGGGAGATTGTAGGAGTGGGGGTTGATATTTTTGGCATAGTGTCATTTACTGCCGATCGCTATAAGTTGTAAACAACAGCAATTTTGACCTATAAACGCCATGGGACCCTATATTTTTTTCGGGCTTTTTTATAAGCGCTCAGAATAAAGTTTCAAATGGTGCCAAGGATTTGTCTGAAATCGAATTAGTAGAGTACTGAGAGAGCAAAAGGTTTGTATAGAGTTCTATGGGAAAATAATTGGTACTCTTTTCCCTATAGAGACCCCAACTTTTACAATGTTTAGTGAATTGAAAGTCATGAAAAGTTATTTTGAGCTATTTATTTGAATATTGAAGACATACCGAGAGAAAAAATAGCAAAAAACTTCATTAGTTTTTTGGGTGGGGGTTTGAGAAGAATTGTGTCCTTTGTAAAAGGGAGGGGGGGGGCTGTAGAGAAAAAAGTAGAAATTGTACAGGATTGTGCAGTTTACATAGCCAGAGGAAGAAAGTAAGTTAAGAAAGTGCATCAGATTGCTCTTATGATGAATGTTTGTATGTATGTATAAATATATGTATGTATTATGTATACATGTACCTGCATGTATTTTTATGTTGTGCCTTATAGGTGTAGATATATGGAAGTGTAGGGGTTGTGACCTGGTGTTCATTTTTAATTAGTTTCTTAAATGTTTGCACTTTCGGTATCTTTTCGAGTAATTTTGGTGACCCTTAAAAGGGCCTTTCTTTGGTGGTCATGTGAAAGGAGCACATTTTTCGGTCTTGACATCTCATGTCTGGTAGTGCGTGTGATCTTCTGGATTGCTTCTCTTGGACTGCAGGGTGAGGAATTTGTAGTTAAGTTGTTTCTTTGTTGTAGCTACAAAAAGTTCTGTATTTTCCCTTTCTTGCTGCCTGTTGTTTCATCAGGGTGGCCCTCTGTAACTCATTTTCAGCTGCTTTCCAGTTTTTGTACTTAGAGTTACTTCCCTTAGACTTGCTAACCAGACATGTAGAATTTCAACATGATGAAATCTTAATTGTTGAGACCTTAGGCTTCTGATTTTTTTTCATGAATTGCTTGGAATGGCTTTAAACTGCATGTATCACATTTGACCTTTCATGTATTTACATGTAATTACATGTAATATTGTATAACATGTACCCCACCCTTGCTGGATCCATTTTTTAAATATTCAGCTGATGTAGCAGTTGTGTAAATTGTTAATTTTTTAGAAAACTTGAAAAATATTGCTGTTTCACTAATGCTTTATGCTTAATTTGACTAACTTTTCTGATTCATTTTCATTTAAGCACTGTAGAGGATTTTCATCTTTCAGCTTCCTCGGCCCCGGGAGAGGTTGGTACTTGATCCGCATGAGCATTTTTTCTATATAAGAAGAAGACGGAGACTCGCTATCCACCTGATGTATTTTGTTGGACAGTTTTCTGTACTTTGCAGGTAAATTCTTCATCTTTTAACTTTCCAGCCTATTATTGTGTGGTACATTTTGGGGTTTGAAGTAATACTTATTGCATTTCTTGATTTTTTAAAATTGACCTGAATTTCTCTTTTCTAGGCATAAATTTCAATAATGTAGCTTATGAATAGTACTGATTAAGACTACAGAGACTAAACTTTAATTTGTTATCAAAAGGATAAACTTGCTCTTGTCTAAATTAATTGTAAACAAGTATAATAGGGGGCACCTGCTATTTCTCTAAGTGCCTTTCACTGGGGGGTGGTGAAACTTTTTTGCACATACTTATTTAACAGGAGGGGGTAGATAAGAATCAATTAGTATATCAGAGTCTTAAATTATTTACTTCTCATAAGCTTCAAAAAAATTCTGAATCACTCTTTTTAAAAACTTTCAATTTTGCTTAATTAGCCATGATTTATCAAATTTTGGAGCTTTTTTCAAATTCTGGGTAGAATCCACCCTTATGAAAAAATTGACACAAATGTGACTTTATATCATTTTATTAACATCAAAAAAACAAAACCATGCAATTGTATAAATATTTTATTCATCACAGTCACAACTATATCCAGGTCTGATCACAGGAATGAAATTTACTCATTCCCTGGAACACTACTTGCAGCAGGGAGGTGTCATTAATTAAGATGGTCACAGTTTCCAAGACACTGAAGTGACAGGCCTCAAATTTCACACATAAACATTGGTAGGTATAAGGTCTTTGAAAATAACAAAATTGACTACTTCTGGGATAGGTCAATATGTAAGTATAGGAATGAGAGTACCAAATCCCCGGATGTACACGTGGTTTTGTTTGTTACACAAAGTAGTATAGAGTACTGAATAGTGTGTGTTACCCGATTGGCTGAATTCAGGTATATAATTATTTTCATTTTAAAGTAAAAATATTAATGTTTGAAATAAATGATGGAATGTAGGAATATTACAGAAAATATAGAAGTACCAGGGGAGATTGTAGGAGTGGGGGTTGATATTTTTGGCATAGTGTCATTTACTGCCGATCGCTATAAGTTGTAAACAACAGCAATTTTGACCTATAAACGCCATGGGACCCTATATTTTTTTCGGGCTTTTTTATAAGCGCTCAGAATAAAGTTTCAAATGGTGCCAAGGATTTGTCTGAAATCGAATTAGTAGAGTACTGAGAGAGCAAAAGGTTTGTATAGAGTTCTATGGGAAAATAATTGGTACTCTTTTCCCTATAGAGACCCCAACTTTTACAATGTTTAGTGAATTGAAAGTCATGAAAAGTTATTTTGAGCTATTTATTTGAATATTGAAGACATACCGAGAGAAAAAATAGCAAAAAACTTCATTAGTTTTTTGGGTGGGGGTTTGAGAAGAATTGTGTCCTTTGTAAAAGGGAGGGGGGGGGCTGTAGAGAAAAAAGTAGAAATTGTACAGGATTGTGCAGTTTACATAGCCAGAGGAAGAAAGTAAGTTAAGAAAGTGCATCAGATTGCTCTTATGATGAATGTTTGTATGTATGTATAAATATATGTATGTATTATGTATACATGTACCTGCATGTATTTTTATGTTGTGCCTTATAGGTGTAGATATATGGAAGTGTAGGGGTTGTGACCTGGTGTTCATTTTTAATTAGTTTCTTAAATGTTTGCACTTTCGGTATCTTTTCGAGTAATTTTGGTGACCCTTAAAAGGGCCTTTCTTTGGTGGTCATGTGAAAGGAGCACATTTTTCGGTCTTGACATCTCATGTCTGGTAGTGCGTGTGATCTTCTGGATTGCTTCTCTTGGACTGCAGGGTGAGGAATTTGTAGTTAAGTTGTTTCTTTGTTGTAGCTACAAAAAGTTCTGTATTTTCCCTTTCTTGCTGCCTGTTGTTTCATCAGGGTGGCCCTCTGTAACTCATTTTCAGCTGCTTTCCAGTTTTTGTACTTAGAGTTACTTCCCTTAGACTTGCTAACCAGACATGTAGAATTTCAACATGATGAAATCTTAATTGTTGAGACCTTAGGCTTCTGATTTTTTTTCATGAATTGCTTGGAATGGCTTTAAACTGCATGTATCACATTTGACCTTTCATGTATTTACATGTAATTACATGTAATATTGTATAACATGTACCCCACCCTTGCTGGATCCATTTTTTAAATATTCAGCTGATGTAGCAGTTGTGTAAATTGTTAATTTTTTAGAAAACTTGAAAAATATTGCTGTTTCACTAATGCTTTATGCTTAATTTGACTAACTTTTCTGATTCATTTTCATTTAAGCACTGTAGAGGATTTTCATCTTTCAGCTTCCTCGGCCCCGGGAGAGGTTGGTACTTGATCCGCATGAGCATTTTTTCTATATAAGAAGAAGACGGAGACTCGCTATCCACCTGATGTATTTTGTTGGACAGTTTTCTGTACTTTGCAGGTAAATTCTTCATCTTTTAACTTTCCAGCCTATTATTGTGTGGTACATTTTGGGGTTTGAAGTAATACTTATTGCATTTCTTGATTTTTTAAAATTGACCTGAATTTCTCTTTTCTAGGCATAAATTTCAATAATGTAGCTTATGAATAGTACTGATTAAGACTACAGAGACTAAACTTTAATTTGTTATCAAAAGGATAAACTTGCTCTTGTCTAAATTAATTGTAAACAAGTATAATAGGGGGCACCTGCTATTTCTCTAAGTGCCTTTCACTGGGGGGTGGTGAAACTTTTTTGCACATACTTATTTAACAGGAGGGGGTAGATAAGAATCAATTAGTATATCAGAGTCTTAAATTATTTACTTCTCATAAGCTTCAAAAAAATTCTGAATCACTCTTTTTAAAAACTTTCAATTTTGCTTAATTAGCCATGATTTATCAAATTTTGGAGCTTTTTTCAAATTCTGGGTAGAATCCACCCTTATGAAAAAATTGACACAAATGTGACTTTATATCATTTTATTAACATCAAAAAAACAAAACCATGCAATTGTATAAATATTTTATTCATCACAGTCACAACTATATCCAGGTCTGATCACAGGAATGAAATTTACTCATTCCCTGGAACACTACTTGCAGCAGGGAGGTGTCATTAATTAAGATGGTCACAGTTTCCAAGACACTGAAGTGACAGGCCTCAAATTTCACACATAAACATTGGTAGGTATAAGGTCTTTGAAAATAACAAAATTGACTACTTCTGGGATAGGTCAATATGTAAGTATAGGAATGAGAGTACCAAATCCCCGGATGTACACGTGGTTTTGTTTGTTACACAAAGTAGTATAGAGTACTGAATAGTGTGTGTTACCCGATTGGCTGAATTCAGGTATATAATTATTTTCATTTTAAAGTAAAAATATTAATGTTTGAAATAAATGATGGAATGTAGGAATATTACAGAAAATATAGAAGTACCAGGGGAGATTGTAGGAGTGGGGGTTGATATTTTTGGCATAGTGTCATTTACTGCCGATCGCTATAAGTTGTAAACAACAGCAATTTTGACCTATAAACGCCATGGGACCCTATATTTTTTTCGGGCTTTTTTATAAGCGCTCAGAATAAAGTTTCAAATGGTGCCAAGGATTTGTCTGAAATCGAATTAGTAGAGTACTGAGAGAGCAAAAGGTTTGTATAGAGTTCTATGGGAAAATAATTGGTACTCTTTTCCCTATAGAGACCCCAACTTTTACAATGTTTAGTGAATTGAAAGTCATGAAAAGTTATTTTGAGCTATTTATTTGAATATTGAAGACATACCGAGAGAAAAAATAGCAAAAAACTTCATTAGTTTTTTGGGTGGGGGTTTGAGAAGAATTGTGTCCTTTGTAAAAGGGAGGGGGGGGGCTGTAGAGAAAAAAGTAGAAATTGTACAGGATTGTGCAGTTTACATAGCCAGAGGAAGAAAGTAAGTTAAGAAAGTGCATCAGATTGCTCTTATGATGAATGTTTGTATGTATGTATAAATATATGTATGTATTATGTATACATGTACCTGCATGTATTTTTATGTTGTGCCTTATAGGTGTAGATATATGGAAGTGTAGGGGTTGTGACCTGGTGTTCATTTTTAATTAGTTTCTTAAATGTTTGCACTTTCGGTATCTTTTCGAGTAATTTTGGTGACCCTTAAAAGGGCCTTTCTTTGGTGGTCATGTGAAAGGAGCACATTTTTCGGTCTTGACATCTCATGTCTGGTAGTGCGTGTGATCTTCTGGATTGCTTCTCTTGGACTGCAGGGTGAGGAATTTGTAGTTAAGTTGTTTCTTTGTTGTAGCTACAAAAAGTTCTGTATTTTCCCTTTCTTGCTGCCTGTTGTTTCATCAGGGTGGCCCTCTGTAACTCATTTTCAGCTGCTTTCCAGTTTTTGTACTTAGAGTTACTTCCCTTAGACTTGCTAACCAGACATGTAGAATTTCAACATGATGAAATCTTAATTGTTGAGACCTTAGGCTTCTGATTTTTTTTCATGAATTGCTTGGAATGGCTTTAAACTGCATGTATCACATTTGACCTTTCATGTATTTACATGTAATTACATGTAATATTGTATAACATGTACCCCACCCTTGCTGGATCCATTTTTTAAATATTCAGCTGATGTAGCAGTTGTGTAAATTGTTAATTTTTTAGAAAACTTGAAAAATATTGCTGTTTCACTAATGCTTTATGCTTAATTTGACTAACTTTTCTGATTCATTTTCATTTAAGCACTGTAGAGGATTTTCATCTTTCAGCTTCCTCGGCCCCGGGAGAGGTTGGTACTTGATCCGCATGAGCATTTTTTCTATATAAGAAGAAGACGGAGACTCGCTATCCACCTGATGTATTTTGTTGGACAGTTTTCTGTACTTTGCAGGTAAATTCTTCATCTTTTAACTTTCCAGCCTATTATTGTGTGGTACATTTTGGGGTTTGAAGTAATACTTATTGCATTTCTTGATTTTTTAAAATTGACCTGAATTTCTCTTTTCTAGGCATAAATTTCAATAATGTAGCTTATGAATAGTACTGATTAAGACTACAGAGACTAAACTTTAATTTGTTATCAAAAGGATAAACTTGCTCTTGTCTAAATTAATTGTAAACAAGTATAATAGGGGGCACCTGCTATTTCTCTAAGTGCCTTTCACTGGGGGGTGGTGAAACTTTTTTGCACATACTTATTTAACAGGAGGGGGTAGATAAGAATCAATTAGTATATCAGAGTCTTAAATTATTTACTTCTCATAAGCTTCAAAAAAATTCTGAATCACTCTTTTTAAAAACTTTCAATTTTGCTTAATTAGCCATGATTTATCAAATTTTGGAGCTTTTTTCAAATTCTGGGTAGAATCCACCCTTATGAAAAAATTGACACAAATGTGACTTTATATCATTTTATTAACATCAAAAAAACAAAACCATGCAATTGTATAAATATTTTATTCATCACAGTCACAACTATATCCAGGTCTGATCACAGGAATGAAATTTACTCATTCCCTGGAACACTACTTGCAGCAGGGAGGTGTCATTAATTAAGATGGTCACAGTTTCCAAGACACTGAAGTGACAGGCCTCAAATTTCACACATAAACATTGGTAGGTATAAGGTCTTTGAAAATAACAAAATTGACTACTTCTGGGATAGGTCAATATGTAAGTATAGGAATGAGAGTACCAAATCCCCGGATGTACACGTGGTTTTGTTTGTTACACAAAGTAGTATAGAGTACTGAATAGTGTGTGTTACCCGATTGGCTGAATTCAGGTATATAATTATTTTCATTTTAAAGTAAAAATATTAATGTTTGAAATAAATGATGGAATGTAGGAATATTACAGAAAATATAGAAGTACCAGGGGAGATTGTAGGAGTGGGGGTTGATATTTTTGGCATAGTGTCATTTACTGCCGATCGCTATAAGTTGTAAACAACAGCAATTTTGACCTATAAACGCCATGGGACCCTATATTTTTTTCGGGCTTTTTTATAAGCGCTCAGAATAAAGTTTCAAATGGTGCCAAGGATTTGTCTGAAATCGAATTAGTAGAGTACTGAGAGAGCAAAAGGTTTGTATAGAGTTCTATGGGAAAATAATTGGTACTCTTTTCCCTATAGAGACCCCAACTTTTACAATGTTTAGTGAATTGAAAGTCATGAAAAGTTATTTTGAGCTATTTATTTGAATATTGAAGACATACCGAGAGAAAAAATAGCAAAAAACTTCATTAGTTTTTTGGGTGGGGGTTTGAGAAGAATTGTGTCCTTTGTAAAAGGGAGGGGGGGGGCTGTAGAGAAAAAAGTAGAAATTGTACAGGATTGTGCAGTTTACATAGCCAGAGGAAGAAAGTAAGTTAAGAAAGTGCATCAGATTGCTCTTATGATGAATGTTTGTATGTATGTATAAATATATGTATGTATTATGTATACATGTACCTGCATGTATTTTTATGTTGTGCCTTATAGGTGTAGATATATGGAAGTGTAGGGGTTGTGACCTGGTGTTCATTTTTAATTAGTTTCTTAAATGTTTGCACTTTCGGTATCTTTTCGAGTAATTTTGGTGACCCTTAAAAGGGCCTTTCTTTGGTGGTCATGTGAAAGGAGCACATTTTTCGGTCTTGACATCTCATGTCTGGTAGTGCGTGTGATCTTCTGGATTGCTTCTCTTGGACTGCAGGGTGAGGAATTTGTAGTTAAGTTGTTTCTTTGTTGTAGCTACAAAAAGTTCTGTATTTTCCCTTTCTTGCTGCCTGTTGTTTCATCAGGGTGGCCCTCTGTAACTCATTTTCAGCTGCTTTCCAGTTTTTGTACTTAGAGTTACTTCCCTTAGACTTGCTAACCAGACATGTAGAATTTCAACATGATGAAATCTTAATTGTTGAGACCTTAGGCTTCTGATTTTTTTTCATGAATTGCTTGGAATGGCTTTAAACTGCATGTATCACATTTGACCTTTCATGTATTTACATGTAATTACATGTAATATTGTATAACATGTACCCCACCCTTGCTGGATCCATTTTTTAAATATTCAGCTGATGTAGCAGTTGTGTAAATTGTTAATTTTTTAGAAAACTTGAAAAATATTGCTGTTTCACTAATGCTTTATGCTTAATTTGACTAACTTTTCTGATTCATTTTCATTTAAGCACTGTAGAGGATTTTCATCTTTCAGCTTCCTCGGCCCCGGGAGAGGTTGGTACTTGATCCGCATGAGCATTTTTTCTATATAAGAAGAAGACGGAGACTCGCTATCCACCTGATGTATTTTGTTGGACAGTTTTCTGTACTTTGCAGGTAAATTCTTCATCTTTTAACTTTCCAGCCTATTATTGTGTGGTACATTTTGGGGTTTGAAGTAATACTTATTGCATTTCTTGATTTTTTAAAATTGACCTGAATTTCTCTTTTCTAGGCATAAATTTCAATAATGTAGCTTATGAATAGTACTGATTAAGACTACAGAGACTAAACTTTAATTTGTTATCAAAAGGATAAACTTGCTCTTGTCTAAATTAATTGTAAACAAGTATAATAGGGGGCACCTGCTATTTCTCTAAGTGCCTTTCACTGGGGGGTGGTGAAACTTTTTTGCACATACTTATTTAACAGGAGGGGGTAGATAAGAATCAATTAGTATATCAGAGTCTTAAATTATTTACTTCTCATAAGCTTCAAAAAAATTCTGAATCACTCTTTTTAAAAACTTTCAATTTTGCTTAATTAGCCATGATTTATCAAATTTTGGAGCTTTTTTCAAATTCTGGGTAGAATCCACCCTTATGAAAAAATTGACACAAATGTGACTTTATATCATTTTATTAACATCAAAAAAACAAAACCATGCAATTGTATAAATATTTTATTCATCACAGTCACAACTATATCCAGGTCTGATCACAGGAATGAAATTTACTCATTCCCTGGAACACTACTTGCAGCAGGGAGGTGTCATTAATTAAGATGGTCACAGTTTCCAAGACACTGAAGTGACAGGCCTCAAATTTCACACATAAACATTGGTAGGTATAAGGTCTTTGAAAATAACAAAATTGACTACTTCTGGGATAGGTCAATATGTAAGTATAGGAATGAGAGTACCAAATCCCCGGATGTACACGTGGTTTTGTTTGTTACACAAAGTAGTATAGAGTACTGAATAGTGTGTGTTACCCGATTGGCTGAATTCAGGTATATAATTATTTTCATTTTAAAGTAAAAATATTAATGTTTGAAATAAATGATGGAATGTAGGAATATTACAGAAAATATAGAAGTACCAGGGGAGATTGTAGGAGTGGGGGTTGATATTTTTGGCATAGTGTCATTTACTGCCGATCGCTATAAGTTGTAAACAACAGCAATTTTGACCTATAAACGCCATGGGACCCTATATTTTTTTCGGGCTTTTTTATAAGCGCTCAGAATAAAGTTTCAAATGGTGCCAAGGATTTGTCTGAAATCGAATTAGTAGAGTACTGAGAGAGCAAAAGGTTTGTATAGAGTTCTATGGGAAAATAATTGGTACTCTTTTCCCTATAGAGACCCCAACTTTTACAATGTTTAGTGAATTGAAAGTCATGAAAAGTTATTTTGAG
The DNA here is from genome assembly GCF_033153115.1 of Saccostrea echinata. Taxonomy (NCBI): domain Eukaryota; kingdom Metazoa; phylum Mollusca; class Bivalvia; order Ostreida; family Ostreidae; genus Saccostrea; species Saccostrea echinata. Next base: position 12,976 of record NW_026890011.1, read on the forward strand.
CTATTTATTTGAATATTGAAGACATACCGAGAGAAAAAATAGCAAAAAACTTCATTAGTTTTTTGGGTGGGGGTTTGAGAAGAATTGTGTCCTTTGTAAAAGGGAGGGGGGGGGCTGTAGAGAAAAAAGTAGAAATTGTACAGGATTGTGCAGTTTACATAGCCAGAGGAAGAAAGTAAGTTAAGAAAGTGCATCAGATTGCTCTTATGATGAATGTTTGTATGTATGTATAAATATATGTATGTATTATGTATACATGTACCTGCATGTATTTTTATGTTGTGCCTTATAGGTGTAGATATATGGAAGTGTAGGGGTTGTGACCTGGTGTTCATTTTTAATTAGTTTCTTAAATGTTTGCACTTTCGGTATCTTTTCGAGTAATTTTGGTGACCCTTAAAAGGGCCTTTCTTTGGTGGTCATGTGAAAGGAGCACATTTTTCGGTCTTGACATCTCATGTCTGGTAGTGCGTGTGATCTTCTGGATTGCTTCTCTTGGACTGCAGGGTGAGGAATTTGTAGTTAAGTTGTTTCTTTGTTGTAGCTACAAAAAGTTCTGTATTTTCCCTTTCTTGCTGCCTGTTGTTTCATCAGGGTGGCCCTCTGTAACTCATTTTCAGCTGCTTTCCAGTTTTTGTACTTAGAGTTACTTCCCTTAGACTTGCTAACCAGACATGTAGAATTTCAACATGATGAAATCTTAATTGTTGAGACCTTAGGCTTCTGATTTTTTTTCATGAATTGCTTGGAATGGCTTTAAACTGCATGTATCACATTTGACCTTTCATGTATTTACATGTAATTACATGTAATATTGTATAACATGTACCCCACCCTTGCTGGATCCATTTTTTAAATATTCAGCTGATGTAGCAGTTGTGTAAATTGTTAATTTTTTAGAAAACTTGAAAAATATTGCTGTTTCACTAATGCTTTATGCTTAATTTGACTAACTTTTCTGATTCATTTTCATTTAAGCACTGTAGAGGATTTTCATCTTTCAGCTTCCTCGGCCCCGGGAGAGGTTGGTACTTGATCCGCATGAGCATTTTTTCTATATAAGAAGAAGACGGAGACTCGCTATCCACCTGATGTATTTTGTTGGACAGTTTTCTGTACTTTGCAGGTAAATTCTTCATCTTTTAACTTTCCAGCCTATTATTGTGTGGTACATTTTGGGGTTTGAAGTAATACTTATTGCATTTCTTGATTTTTTAAAATTGACCTGAATTTCTCTTTTCTAGGCATAAATTTCAATAATGTAGCTTATGAATAGTACTGATTAAGACTACAGAGACTAAACTTTAATTTGTTATCAAAAGGATAAACTTGCTCTTGTCTAAATTAATTGTAAACAAGTATAATAGGGGGCACCTGCTATTTCTCTAAGTGCCTTTCACTGGGGGGTGGTGAAACTTTTTTGCACATACTTATTTAACAGGAGGGGGTAGATAAGAATCAATTAGTATATCAGAGTCTTAAATTATTTACTTCTCATAAGCTTCAAAAAAATTCTGAATCACTCTTTTTAAAAACTTTCAATTTTGCTTAATTAGCCATGATTTATCAAATTTTGGAGCTTTTTTCAAATTCTGGGTAGAATCCACCCTTATGAAAAAATTGACACAAATGTGACTTTATATCATTTTATTAACATCAAAAAAACAAAACCATGCAATTGTATAAATATTTTATTCATCACAGTCACAACTATATCCAGGTCTGATCACAGGAATGAAATTTACTCATTCCCTGGAACACTACTTGCAGCAGGGAGGTGTCATTAATTAAGATGGTCACAGTTTCCAAGACACTGAAGTGACAGGCCTCAAATTTCACACATAAACATTGGTAGGTATAAGGTCTTTGAAAATAACAAAATTGACTACTTCTGGGATAGGTCAATATGTAAGTATAGGAATGAGAGTACCAAATCCCCGGATGTACACGTGGTTTTGTTTGTTACACAAAGTAGTATAGAGTACTGAATAGTGTGTGTTACCCGATTGGCTGAATTCAGGTATATAATTATTTTCATTTTAAAGTAAAAATATTAATGTTTGAAATAAATGATGGAATGTAGGAATATTACAGAAAATATAGAAGTACCAGGGGAGATTGTAGGAGTGGGGGTTGATATTTTTGGCATAGTGTCATTTACTGCCGATCGCTATAAGTTGTAAACAACAGCAATTTTGACCTATAAACGCCATGGGACCCTATATTTTTTTCGGGCTTTTTTATAAGCGCTCAGAATAAAGTTTCAAATGGTGCCAAGGATTTGTCTGAAATCGAATTAGTAGAGTACTGAGAGAGCAAAAGGTTTGTATAGAGTTCTATGGGAAAATAATTGGTACTCTTTTCCCTATAGAGACCCCAACTTTTACAATGTTTAGTGAATTGAAAGTCATGAAAAGTTATTTTGAGCTATTTATTTGAATATTGAAGACATACCGAGAGAAAAAATAGCAAAAAACTTCATTAGTTTTTTGGGTGGGGGTTTGAGAAGAATTGTGTCCTTTGTAAAAGGGAGGGGGGGGGCTGTAGAGAAAAAAGTAGAAATTGTACAGGATTGTGCAGTTTACATAGCCAGAGGAAGAAAGTAAGTTAAGAAAGTGCATCAGATTGCTCTTATGATGAATGTTTGTATGTATGTATAAATATATGTATGTATTATGTATACATGTACCTGCATGTATTTTTATGTTGTGCCTTATAGGTGTAGATATATGGAAGTGTAGGGGTTGTGACCTGGTGTTCATTTTTAATTAGTTTCTTAAATGTTTGCACTTTCGGTATCTTTTCGAGTAATTTTGGTGACCCTTAAAAGGGCCTTTCTTTGGTGGTCATGTGAAAGGAGCACATTTTTCGGTCTTGACATCTCATGTCTGGTAGTGCGTGTGATCTTCTGGATTGCTTCTCTTGGACTGCAGGGTGAGGAATTTGTAGTTAAGTTGTTTCTTTGTTGTAGCTACAAAAAGTTCTGTATTTTCCCTTTCTTGCTGCCTGTTGTTTCATCAGGGTGGCCCTCTGTAACTCATTTTCAGCTGCTTTCCAGTTTTTGTACTTAGAGTTACTTCCCTTAGACTTGCTAACCAGACATGTAGAATTTCAACATGATGAAATCTTAATTGTTGAGACCTTAGGCTTCTGATTTTTTTTCATGAATTGCTTGGAATGGCTTTAAACTGCATGTATCACATTTGACCTTTCATGTATTTACATGTAATTACATGTAATATTGTATAACATGTACCCCACCCTTGCTGGATCCATTTTTTAAATATTCAGCTGATGTAGCAGTTGTGTAAATTGTTAATTTTTTAGAAAACTTGAAAAATATTGCTGTTTCACTAATGCTTTATGCTTAATTTGACTAACTTTTCTGATTCATTTTCATTTAAGCACTGTAGAGGATTTTCATCTTTCAGCTTCCTCGGCCCCGGGAGAGGTTGGTACTTGATCCGCATGAGCATTTTTTCTATATAAGAAGAAGACGGAGACTCGCTATCCACCTGATGTATTTTGTTGGACAGTTTTCTGTACTTTGCAGGTAAATTCTTCATCTTTTAACTTTCCAGCCTATTATTGTGTGGTACATTTTGGGGTTTGAAGTAATACTTATTGCATTTCTTGATTTTTTAAAATTGACCTGAATTTCTCTTTTCTAGGCATAAATTTCAATAATGTAGCTTATGAATAGTACTGATTAAGACTACAGAGACTAAACTTTAATTTGTTATCAAAAGGATAAACTTGCTCTTGTCTAAATTAATTGTAAACAAGTATAATAGGGGGCACCTGCTATTTCTCTAAGTGCCTTTCACTGGGGGGTGGTGAAACTTTTTTGCACATACTTATTTAACAGGAGGGGGTAGATAAGAATCAATTAGTATATCAGAGTCTTAAATTATTTACTTCTCATAAGCTTCAAAAAAATTCTGAATCACTCTTTTTAAAAACTTTCAATTTTGCTTAATTAGCCATGATTTATCAAATTTTGGAGCTTTTTTCAAATTCTGGGTAGAATCCACCCTTATGAAAAAATTGACACAAATGTGACTTTATATCATTTTATTAACATCAAAAAAACAAAACCATGCAATTGTATAAATATTTTATTCATCACAGTCACAACTATATCCAGGTCTGATCACAGGAATGAAATTTACTCATTCCCTGGAACACTACTTGCAGCAGGGAGGTGTCATTAATTAAGATGGTCACAGTTTCCAAGACACTGAAGTGACAGGCCTCAAATTTCACACATAAACATTGGTAGGTATAAGGTCTTTGAAAATAACAAAATTGACTACTTCTGGGATAGGTCAATATGTAAGTATAGGAATGAGAGTACCAAATCCCCGGATGTACACGTGGTTTTGTTTGTTACACAAAGTAGTATAGAGTACTGAATAGTGTGTGTTACCCGATTGGCTGAATTCAGGTATATAATTATTTTCATTTTAAAGTAAAAATATTAATGTTTGAAATAAATGATGGAATGTAGGAATATTACAGAAAATATAGAAGTACCAGGGGAGATTGTAGGAGTGGGGGTTGATATTTTTGGCATAGTGTCATTTACTGCCGATCGCTATAAGTTGTAAACAACAGCAATTTTGACCTATAAACGCCATGGGACCCTATATTTTTTTCGGGCTTTTTTATAAGCGCTCAGAATAAAGTTTCAAATGGTGCCAAGGATTTGTCTGAAATCGAATTAGTAGAGTACTGAGAGAGCAAAAGGTTTGTATAGAGTTCTATGGGAAAATAATTGGTACTCTTTTCCCTATAGAGACCCCAACTTTTACAATGTTTAGTGAATTGAAAGTCATGAAAAGTTATTTTGAGCTATTTATTTGAATATTGAAGACATACCGAGAGAAAAAATAGCAAAAAACTTCATTAGTTTTTTGGGTGGGGGTTTGAGAAGAATTGTGTCCTTTGTAAAAGGGAGGGGGGGGGCTGTAGAGAAAAAAGTAGAAATTGTACAGGATTGTGCAGTTTACATAGCCAGAGGAAGAAAGTAAGTTAAGAAAGTGCATCAGATTGCTCTTATGATGAATGTTTGTATGTATGTATAAATATATGTATGTATTATGTATACATGTACCTGCATGTATTTTTATGTTGTGCCTTATAGGTGTAGATATATGGAAGTGTAGGGGTTGTGACCTGGTGTTCATTTTTAATTAGTTTCTTAAATGTTTGCACTTTCGGTATCTTTTCGAGTAATTTTGGTGACCCTTAAAAGGGCCTTTCTTTGGTGGTCATGTGAAAGGAGCACATTTTTCGGTCTTGACATCTCATGTCTGGTAGTGCGTGTGATCTTCTGGATTGCTTCTCTTGGACTGCAGGGTGAGGAATTTGTAGTTAAGTTGTTTCTTTGTTGTAGCTACAAAAAGTTCTGTATTTTCCCTTTCTTGCTGCCTGTTGTTTCATCAGGGTGGCCCTCTGTAACTCATTTTCAGCTGCTTTCCAGTTTTTGTACTTAGAGTTACTTCCCTTAGACTTGCTAACCAGACATGTAGAATTTCAACATGATGAAATCTTAATTGTTGAGACCTTAGGCTTCTGATTTTTTTTCATGAATTGCTTGGAATGGCTTTAAACTGCATGTATCACATTTGACCTTTCATGTATTTACATGTAATTACATGTAATATTGTATAACATGTACCCCACCCTTGCTGGATCCATTTTTTAAATATTCAGCTGATGTAGCAGTTGTGTAAATTGTTAATTTTTTAGAAAACTTGAAAAATATTGCTGTTTCACTAATGCTTTATGCTTAATTTGACTAACTTTTCTGATTCATTTTCATTTAAGCACTGTAGAGGATTTTCATCTTTCAGCTTCCTCGGCCCCGGGAGAGGTTGGTACTTGATCCGCATGAGCATTTTTTCTATATAAGAAGAAGACGGAGACTCGCTATCCACCTGATGTATTTTGTTGGACAGTTTTCTGTACTTTGCAGGTAAATTCTTCATCTTTTAACTTTCCAGCCTATTATTGTGTGGTACATTTTGGGGTTTGAAGTAATACTTATTGCATTTCTTGATTTTTTAAAATTGACCTGAATTTCTCTTTTCTAGGCATAAATTTCAATAATGTAGCTTATGAATAGTACTGATTAAGACTACAGAGACTAAACTTTAATTTGTTATCAAAAGGATAAACTTGCTCTTGTCTAAATTAATTGTAAACAAGTATAATAGGGGGCACCTGCTATTTCTCTAAGTGCCTTTCACTGGGGGGTGGTGAAACTTTTTTGCACATACTTATTTAACAGGAGGGGGTAGATAAGAATCAATTAGTATATCAGAGTCTTAAATTATTTACTTCTCATAAGCTTCAAAAAAATTCTGAATCACTCTTTTTAAAAACTTTCAATTTTGCTTAATTAGCCATGATTTATCAAATTTTGGAGCTTTTTTCAAATTCTGGGTAGAATCCACCCTTATGAAAAAATTGACACAAATGTGACTTTATATCATTTTATTAACATCAAAAAAACAAAACCATGCAATTGTATAAATATTTTATTCATCACAGTCACAACTATATCCAGGTCTGATCACAGGAATGAAATTTACTCATTCCCTGGAACACTACTTGCAGCAGGGAGGTGTCATTAATTAAGATGGTCACAGTTTCCAAGACACTGAAGTGACAGGCCTCAAATTTCACACATAAACATTGGTAGGTATAAGGTCTTTGAAAATAACAAAATTGACTACTTCTGGGATAGGTCAATATGTAAGTATAGGAATGAGAGTACCAAATCCCCGGATGTACACGTGGTTTTGTTTGTCACAAAGTAGTATAGAGTACTGAATAGTGTGTGTTACCCGATTGGCTGAATTCAGGTATATAATTATTTTCATTTTAAAGTAAAAATATTAATGTTTGAAATAAATGATGGAATGTAGGAATATTACAGAAAATATAGAAGTACCAGGGGAGATTGTAGGAGTGGGGGTTGATATTTTTGGCATAGTGTCATTTACTGCCGATCGCTATAAGTTGTAAACAACAGCAATTTTGACCTATAAACGCCATGGGACCCTATATTTTTTTCGGGCTTTTTTATAAGCGCTCAGAATAAAGTTTCAAATGGTGCCAAGGATTTGTCTGAAATCGAATTAGTAGAGTACTGAGAGAGCAAAAGGTTTGTATAGAGTTCTATGGGAAAATAATTGGTACTCTTTTCCCTATAGAGACCCCAACTTTTACAATGTTTAGTGAATTGAAAGTCATGAAAAGTTATTTTGAGCTATTTATTTGAATATTGAAGACATACCGAGAGAAAAAATAGCAAAAAACTTCATTAGTTTTTTGGATGGGGGTTTGAGAAGAATTGTGTCCTTTGTAAAAGGGAGGGGGGGGGGCTGTAGAGAAAAAAGTAGAAATTGTACAGGATTGTGCAGTTTACATAGCCAGAGGAAGAAAGTAAGTTAAGAAAGTGCATCAGATTGCTCTTATGATGAATGTTTGTATGTATGTATAAATATATGTATGTATTATGTATACATGTACCTGCATGTATTTTTATGTTGTGCCTTATAGGTGTAGATATATGGAAGTGTAGGGGTTGTGACCTGGTGTTCATTTTTAATTAGTTTCTTAAATGTTTGCACTTTCGGTATCTTTTCGAGTAATTTTGGTGACCCTTAAAAGGGCCTTTCTTTGGTGGTCATGTGAAAGGAGCACATTTTTCGGTCTTGACATCTCATGTCTGGTAGTGCGTGTGATCTTCTGGATTGCTTCTCTTGGACTGCAGGGTGAGGAATTTGTAGTTAAGTTGTTTCTTTGTTGTAGCTACAAAAAGTTCTGTATTTTCCCTTTCTTGCTGCCTGTTGTTTCATCAGGGTGGCCCTCTGTAACTCATTTTCAGCTGCTTTCCAGTTTTTGTACTTAGAGTTACTTCCCTTAGACTTGCTAACCAGACATGTAGAATTTCAACATGATGAAATCTTAATTGTTGAGACCTTAGGCTTCTGATTTTTTTTCATGAATTGCTTGGAATGGCTTTAAACTGCATGTATCACATTTGACCTTTCATGTATTTACATGTAATTACATGTAATATTGTATAACATGTACCCCACCCTTGCTGGATCCATTTTTTAAATATTCAGCTGATGTAGCAGTTGTGTAAATTGTTAATTTTTTAGAAAACTTGAAAAATATTGCTGTTTCACTAATGCTTTATGCTTAATTTGACTAACTTTTCTGATTCATTTTCATTTAAGCACTGTAGAGGATTTTCATCTTTCAGCTTCCTCGGCCCCGGGAGAGGTTGGTACTTGATCCGCAGCATGAGCATTTTCTCTATATAAGAAGAAGACGGAGACTCGCTATCCACCTGATGTATTTTGTTGGACAGTTTTCTGTACTTTGCAGGTAAATTCTTCATCTTTTAACTTTCCAGCCTATTATTGTGTGGTACATTTTGGGGTTTGAAGTAATACTTATTGCATTTCTTGATTTTTTAAAATTGACCTGAATTTCTCTTTTCTAGGCATAAATTTCAATAATGTAGCTTATGAATAGTACTGATTAAGACTACAGAGACTAAACTTTAATTTGTTATCAAAAGGATAAACTTGCTCTTGTCTAAATTAATTGTAAACAAGTATAATAGGGGGCACCTGCTATTTCTCTAAGTGCCTTTCACTGGGGGGTGGTGAAACTTTTTTGCACATACTTATTTAACAGGAGGGGGTAGATAAGAATCAATTAGTATATCAGAGTCTTAAATTATTTACTTCTCATAAGCTTCAAAAAATTCTGAATCACTCTTTTTAAAAACTTTCAATTTTGCTTAATTAGCCATGATTTATCAAATTTTGGAGCTTTTTTCAAATTCTGGGTAGAATCCACCCTTATGAAAAAATTGACACAAATGTGACTTTATATCATTTTATTAACATCAAAAAACAAAACCATGCAATTGTATAAATATTTTATTCATCACAGTCACAACTATATCCAGGTCTGATCACAGGAATGAAATTTACTCATTCCCTGGAACACTACTTGCAGCAGGGAGGTGTCATTAATTAAGATGGTCACAGTTTCCAAGACACTGAAGTGACAGGCCTCAAATTTCACACATAAACATTGGTAGGTATAAGGTCTTTGAAAATAACAAAATTGACTACTTCTGGGATAGGTCAATATGTAAGTATAGGAATGAGAGTACCAAATCCCCGGATGTACATGTGGTTTTGTTTGTTACACAAAGTAGTATAGAGTACTGAATAGTGTGTGTTACCCGATTGGCTGAATTCAGGTATATAATTATTTTCATTTTAAAGTAAAAATATTAATGTTTGAAATAAATGATGGAATGTAGGAATATTACAGAAAATATAGAAGTACCAGGGGAGATTGTAGGAGTGGGGGTTGATATTTTTGGCATAGTGTCATTTACTGCCGATCGCTATAAGTTGTAAACAACAGCAATTTTGACCTATAAACGCCATGGGACCCTATATTTTTTTCGGGCTTTTTTATAAGCGCTCAGAATAAAGTTTCAAATGGTGCCAAGGATTTGTCTGAAATCGAATTAGTAGAGTACTGAGAGAGCAAAAGGTTTGTATAGAGTTCTATGGGAAAATAATTGGTACTCTTTTCCCTATAGAGACCCCAACTTTTACAATGTTTAGTGAATTGAAAGTCATGAAAAGTTATTTTGAGCTATTTATTTGAATATTGAAGACATACCGAGAGAAAAAATAGCAAAAAACTTCATTAGTTTTTTGGATGGGGGTTTGAGAAGAATTGTGTCCTTTGTAAAAGGGAGGGGGGGGGGCTGTAGAGAAAAAAGTAGAAATTGTACAGGATTGTGCAGTTTACATAGCCAGAGGAAGAAAGTAAGTTAAGAAAGTGCATCAGATTGCTCTTATGATGAATGTTTGTATGTATGTATAAATATATGTATGTATTATGTATACATGTACTACCTGCATGTATTTTTATGTTGTGCCTTATAGGTGTAGATATATGGAAGTGTAGGGGTTGTGACCTGGTGTTCATTTTTAATTAGTTTCTTAAATGTTTGCACTTTCGGTATCTTTTCGAGTAATTTTGGTGACCCTTAAAAGGGCCTTTCTTTGGTGGTCATGTGAAAGGAGCACATTTTTCGGTCTTGACATCTCATGTCTGGTAGTGCGTGTGATCTTCTGGATTGCTTCTCTTGGACTGCAGGGTGAGGAATTTGTAGTTAAGTTGTTTCTTTGTTGTAGCTACAAAAAGTTCTGTATTTTCCCTTTCTTGCTGCCTGTTGTTTCATCAGGGTGGCCCTCTGTAACTCATTTTCAGCTGCTTTCCAGTTTTTGTACTTAGAGTTACTTCCCTTAGACTTGCTAACCAGACATGTAGAATTTCAACATGATGAAATCTTAATTGTTGAGACCTTAGGCTTCTGATTTTTTTTCATGAATTGCTTGGAATGGCTTTAAACTGCATGTATCACATTTGACCTTTCATGTATTTACATGTAATTACATGTAATATTGTATAACATGTACCCCACCCTTGCTGGATCCATTTTTTAAATATTCAGCTGATGTAGCAGTTGTGTAAATTGTTAATTTTTTAGAAAACTTGAAAAATATTGCTGTTTCACTAATGCTTTATGCTTAATTTGACTAACTTTTCTGATTCATTTTCATTTAAGCACTGTAGAGGATTTTCATCTTTCAGCTTCCTCGGCCCCGGGAGAGGTTGGTACTTGATCCGCATGAGCATTTTCTCTATATAAGAAGAAGACGGAGACTCGCTATCCACCTGATGTATTTTGTTGGACAGTTTTCTGTACTTTGCAGGTAAATTCTTCATCTTTTAACTTTCCAGCCTATTATTGTGTGGTACATTTTGGGGTTTGAAGTAATACTTATTGCATTTCTTGATTTTTTAAAATTGACCTGAATTTCTCTTTTCTAGGCATAAATTTCAATAATGTAGCTTATGAATAGTACTGATTAAGACTACAGAGACTAAACTTTAATTTGTTATCAAAAGGATAAACTTGCTCTTGTCTAAATTAATTGTAAACAAGTATAATAGGGGGCACCTGCTATTTCTCTAAGTGCCTTTCACTGGGGGGTGGTGAAACTTTTTTGCACATACTTATTTAACAGGAGGGGGTAGATAAGAATCAATTAGTATATCAGAGTCTTAAATTATTTACTTCTCATAAGCTTCAAAAAAATTCTGAATCACTCTTTTTAAAAACTTTCAATTTTGCTTAATTAGCCATGATTTATCAAATTTTGGAGCTTTTTTCAAATTCTGGGTAGAATCCACCCTTATGAAAAAATTGACACAAATGTGACTTTATATCATTTTATTAACATCAAAAACAAAACCATGCAATTGTATAAATATTTTATTCATCACAGTCACAACTATATCCAGGTCTGATCACAGGAATGAAATTTACTCATTCCCTGGAACACTACTTGCAGCAGGGAGGTGTCATTAATTAAGATGGTCACAGTTTCCAAGACACTGAAGTGACAGGCCTCAAATTTCACACATAAACATTGGTAGGTATAAGGTCTTTGAAAATAACAAAATTGACTACTTCTGGGATAGGTCAATATGTAAGTATAGGAATGAGAGTACCAAATCCCCGGATGTACATGTGGTTTTGTTTGTTACACAAAGTAGTATAGAGTACTGAATAGTGTGTGTTACCCGATTGGCTGAATTCAGGTATATAATTATTTTCATTTTAAAGTAAAAATATTAATGTTTGAAATAAATGATGGAATGTAGGAATATTACAGAAAATATAGAAGTACCAGGGGAGATTGTAGGAGTGGGGGTTGATATTTTTGGCATAGTGTCATTTACTGCCGATCGCTATAAGTTGAAACAACAGCAATTTTGACCTATAAACGCCATGGGACCCTATATTTTTTTCGGGCTTTTTTATAAGCGCTCAGAATAAAGTTTCAAATGGTGCCAAGGATTTGTCTGAAATCGAATTAGTAGAGTACTGAGAGAGCAAAAGGTTTGTATAGAGTTCTATGGGAAAATAATTGGTACTCTTTTCCCTATAGAGACCCCAACTTTTACAATGTTTAGTGAATTGAAAGTCATGAAAAGTTATTTTGAGCTATTTATGTGAATATTGAAGACATACCGAGAGAAAAAATAGCAAAAAACTTCATTAGTTTTTTGGATGGGGGTTTGAGAAGAATTGTGTCCTTTGTAAAAGGGAGGGGGGGGGGCTGTAGAGAAAAAAGTAGAAATTGTACAGGATTGTGCAGTTTACATAGCCAGAGGAAGAAAGTAAGTTAAGAAAGTGCATCAGATTGCTCTTATGATGAATGTTTGTATGTATGTATAAATATATGTATGTATTATGTATACATGTACCTGCATGTATTTTTATGTTGTGCCTTATAGGTGTAGATATATGGAAGTGTAGGGGTTGTGACCTGGTGTTCATTTTTAATTAGTTTCTTAAATGTTTGCACTTTCGGTATCTTTTCGAGTAATTTTGGTGACCCTTAAAAGGGCCTTTCTTTGGTGGTCATGTGAAAGGAGCACATTTTTCGGTCTTGACATCTCATGTCTGGTAGTGCGTGTGATCTTCTGGATTGCTTCTCTTGGACTGCAGGGTGAGGAATTTGTAGTTAAGTTGTTTCTTTGTTGTAGCTACAAAAAGTTCTGTATTTTCCCTTTCTTGCTGCCTGTTGTTTCATCAGGGTGGCCCTCTGTAACTCATTTTCAGCTGCTTTCCAGTTTTTGTACTTAGAGTTACTTCCCTTAGACTTGCTAACCAGACATGTAGAATTTCAACATGATGAAATCTTAATTGTTGAGACCTTAGGCTTCTGATTTTTTTTCATGAATTGCTTGGAATGGCTTTAAACTGCATGTATCACATTTGACCTTTCATGTATTTACATGTAATTACATGTAATATTGTATAACATGTACCCCACCCTTGCTGGATCCATTTTTTAAATATTCAGCTGATGTAGCAGTTGTGTAAATTGTTAATTTTTTAGAAAACTTGAAAAATATTGCTGTTTCACTAATGCTTTATGCTTAATTTGACTAACTTTTCTGATTCATTTTCATTTAAGCACTGTAGAGGATTTTCATCTTTCAGCTTCCTCGGCCCCGGGAGAGGTTGGTACTTGATCCGCATGAGCATTTTCTCTATATAAGAAGAAGACGGAGACTCGCTATCCACCTGATGTATTTTGTTGGACAGTTTTCTGTACTTTGCAGGTAAATTCTTCATCTTTTAACTTTCCAGCCTATTATTGTGTGGTACATTTTGGGGTTTGAAGTAATACTTATTGCATTTCTTGATTTTTTAAAATTGACCTGAATTTCTCTTTTCTAGGCATAAATTTCAATAATGTAGCTTATGAATAGTACTGATTAAGACTACAGAGACTAAACTTTAATTTGTTATCAAAAGGATAAACTTGCTCTTGTCTAAATTAATTGTAAACAAGTATAATAGGGGGCACCTGCTATTTCTCTAAGTGCCTTTCACTGGGGGGTGGTGAAACTTTTTTGCACATACTTATTTAACAGGAGGGGGTAGATAAGAATCAATTAGTATATCAGAGTCTTAAATTATTTACTTCTCATAAGCTTCAAAAAAATTCTGAATCACTCTTTTTAAAAACTTTCAATTTTGCTTAATTAGCCATGATTTATCAAATTTTGGAGCTTTTTTCAAATTCTGGGTAGAATCCACCCTTATGAAAAAATTGACACAAATGTGACTTTATATCATTTTATTAACATCAAAAAACAAAACCATGCAATTGTATAATATTTTATTCATCACAGTCACAACTATATCCAGGTCTGATCACAGGAATGAAATTTACTCATTCCCTGGAACACTACTTGCAGCAGGGAGGTGTCATTAATTAAGATGGTCACAGTTTCCAAGACACTGAAGTGACAGGCCTCAAATTTCACACATAAACATTGGTAGGTATAAGGTCTTTGAAAATAACAAAATTGACTACTTCTGGGATAGGTCAATATGTAAGTATAGGAATGAGAGTACCAAATCCCCGGATGTACATGTGGTTTTGTTTGTTACACAAAGTAGTATAGAGTACTGAATAGTGTGTGTTACCCGATTGGCTGAATTCAGGTATATAATTATTTTCATTTTAAAGTAAAAATATTAATGTTTGAAATAAATGATGGAATGTAGGAATATTACAGAAAATATAGAAGTACCAGGGGAGATTGTAGGAGTGGGGGTTGATATTTTTGGCATAGTGTCATTTACTGCCGATCGCTATAAGTTGTAAACAACAGCAATTTTGACCTATAAACGCCATGGGACCCTATATTTTTTTCGGGCTTTTTTATAAGCGCTCAGAATAAAGTTTCAAATGGTGCCAAGGATTTGTCTGAAATCGAATTAGTAGAGTACTGAGAGAGCAAAAGGTTTGTATAGAGTTCTATGGGAAAATAATTGGTACTCTTTTCCCTATAGAGACCCCAACTTTTACAATGTTTAGTGAATTGAAAGTCATGAAAAGTTATTTTGAGCTATTTATTTGAATATTGAAGACATACCGAGAGAAAAAATAGCAAAAAACTTCATTAGTTTTTTGGGTGGGGGTTTGAGAAGAATTGTGTCCTTTGTAAAAGGGAGGGGGGGGGCTGTAGAGAAAAAAGTAGAAATTGTACAGGATTGTGCAGTTTACATAGCCAGAGGAAGAAAGTAAGTTAAGAAAGTGCATCAGATTGCTCTTATGATGAATGTTTGTATGTATGTATAAATATATGTATGTATTATGTATACATGTACCTGCATGTATTTTTATGTTGTGCCTTATAGGTGTAGATATATGGAAGTGTAGGGGTTGTGACCTGGTGTTCATTTTTAATTAGTTTCTTAAATGTTTGCACTTTCGGTATCTTTTCGAGTAATTTTGGTGACCCTTAAAAGGGCCTTTCTTTGGTGGTCATGTGAAAGGAGCACATTTTTCGGTCTTGACATCTCATGTCTGGTAGTGCGTGTGATCTTCTGGATTGCTTCTCTTGGACTGCAGGGTGAGGAATTTGTAGTTAAGTTGTTTCTTTGTTGTAGCTACAAAAAGTTCTGTATTTTCCCTTTCTTGCTGCCTGTTGTTTCATCAGGGTGGCCCTCTGTAACTCATTTTCAGCTGCTTTCCAGTTTTTGTACTTAGAGTTACTTCCCTTAGACTTGCTAACCAGACATGTAGAATTTCAACATGATGAAATCTTAATTGTTGAGACCTTAGGCTTCTGATTTTTTTTCATGAATTGCTTGGAATGGCTTTAAACTGCATGTATCACATTTGACCTTTCATGTATTTACATGTAATTACATGTAATATTGTATAACATGTACCCCACCCTTGCTGGATCCATTTTTTAAATATTCAGCTGATGTAGCAGTTGTGTAAATTGTTAATTTTTTAGAAAACTTGAAAAATATTGCTGTTTCACTAATGCTTTATGCTTAATTTGACTAACTTTTCTGATTCATTTTCATTTAAGCACTGTAGAGGATTTTCATCTTTCAGCTTCCTCGGCCCCGGGAGAGGTTGGTACTTGATCCGCATGAGCATTTTTTCTATATAAGAAGAAGACGGAGACTCGCTATCCACCTGATGTATTTTGTTGGACAGTTTTCTGTACTTTGCAGGTAAATTCTTCATCTTTTAACTTTCCAGCCTATTATTGTGTGGTACATTTTGGGGTTTGAAGTAATACTTATTGCATTTCTTGATTTTTTAAAATTGACCTGAATTTCTCTTTTCTAGGCATAAATTTCAATAATGTAGCTTATGAATAGTACTGATTAAGACTACAGAGACTAAACTTTAATTTGTTATCAAAAGGATAAACTTGCTCTTGTCTAAATTAATTGTAAACAAGTATAATAGGGGGCACCTGCTATTTCTCTAAGTGCCTTTCACTGGGGGGTGGTGAAACTTTTTTGCACATACTTATTTAACAGGAGGGGGTAGATAAGAATCAATTAGTATATCAGAGTCTTAAATTATTTACTTCTCATAAGCTTCAAAAAAATTCTGAATCACTCTTTTTAAAAACTTTCAATTTTGCTTAATTAGCCATGATTTATCAAATTTTGGAGCTTTTTTCAAATTCTGGGTAGAATCCACCCTTATGAAAAAATTGACACAAATGTGACTTTATATCATTTTATTAACATCAAAAAAACAAAACCATGCAATTGTATAAATATTTTATTCATCACAGTCACAACTATATCCAGGTCTGATCACAGGAATGAAATTTACTCATTCCCTGGAACACTACTTGCAGCAGGGAGGTGTCATTAATTAAGATGGTCACAGTTTCCAAGACACTGAAGTGACAGGCCTCAAATTTCACACATAAACATTGGTAGGTATAAGGTCTTTGAAAATAACAAAATTGACTACTTCTGGGATAGGTCAATATGTAAGTATAGGAATGAGAGTACCAAATCCCCGGATGTACACGTGGTTTTGTTTGTTACACAAAGTAGTATAGAGTACTGAATAGTGTGTGTTACCCGATTGGCTGAATTCAGGTATATAATTATTTTCATTTTAAAGTAAAAATATTAATGTTTGAAATAAATGATGGAATGTAGGAATATTACAGAAAATATAGAAGTACCAGGGGAGATTGTAGGAGTGGGGGTTGATATTTTTGGCATAGTGTCATTTACTGCCGATCGCTATAAGTTGTAAACAACAGCAATTTTGACCTATAAACGCCATGGGACCCTATATTTTTTTCGGGCTTTTTTATAAGCGCTCAGAATAAAGTTTCAAATGGTGCCAAGGATTTGTCTGAAATCGAATTAGTAGAGTACTGAGAGAGCAAAAGGTTTGTATAGAGTTCTATGGGAAAATAATTGGTACTCTTTTCCCTATAGAGACCCCAACTTTTACAATGTTTAGTGAATTGAAAGTCATGAAAAGTTATTTTGAGCTATTTATTTGAATATTGAAGACATACCGAGAGAAAAAATAGCAAAAAACTTCATTAGTTTTTTGGGTGGGGGTTTGAGAAGAATTGTGTCCTTTGTAAAAGGGAGGGGGGGGGCTGTAGAGAAAAAAGTAGAAATTGTACAGGATTGTGCAGTTTACATAGCCAGAGGAAGAAAGTAAGTTAAGAAAGTGCATCAGATTGCTCTTATGATGAATGTTTGTATGTATGTATAAATATATGTATGTATTATGTATACATGTACCTGCATGTATTTTTATGTTGTGCCTTATAGGTGTAGATATATGGAAGTGTAGGGGTTGTGACCTGGTGTTCATTTTTAATTAGTTTCTTAAATGTTTGCACTTTCGGTATCTTTTCGAGTAATTTTGGTGACCCTTAAAAGGGCCTTTCTTTGGTGGTCATGTGAAAGGAGCACATTTTTCGGTCTTGACATCTCATGTCTGGTAGTGCGTGTGATCTTCTGGATTGCTTCTCTTGGACTGCAGGGTGAGGAATTTGTAGTTAAGTTGTTTCTTTGTTGTAGCTACAAAAAGTTCTGTATTTTCCCTTTCTTGCTGCCTGTTGTTTCATCAGGGTGGCCCTCTGTAACTCATTTTCAGCTGCTTTCCAGTTTTTGTACTTAGAGTTACTTCCCTTAGACTTGCTAACCAGACATGTAGAATTTCAACATGATGAAATCTTAATTGTTGAGACCTTAGGCTTCTGATTTTTTTTCATGAATTGCTTGGAATGGCTTTAAACTGCATGTATCACATTTGACCTTTCATGTATTTACATGTAATTACATGTAATATTGTATAACATGTACCCCACCCTTGCTGGATCCATTTTTTAAATATTCAGCTGATGTAGCAGTTGTGTAAATTGTTAATTTTTTAGAAAACTTGAAAAATATTGCTGTTTCACTAATGCTTTATGCTTAATTTGACTAACTTTTCTGATTCATTTTCATTTAAGCACTGTAGAGGATTTTCATCTTTCAGCTTCCTCGGCCCCGGGAGAGGTTGGTACTTGATCCGCATGAGCATTTTTTCTATATAAGAAGAAGACGGAGACTCGCTATCCACCTGATGTATTTTGTTGGACAGTTTTCTGTACTTTGCAGGTAAATTCTTCATCTTTTAACTTTCCAGCCTATTATTGTGTGGTACATTTTGGGGTTTGAAGTAATACTTATTGCATTTCTTGATTTTTTAAAATTGACCTGAATTTCTCTTTTCTAGGCATAAATTTCAATAATGTAGCTTATGAATAGTACTGATTAAGACTACAGAGACTAAACTTTAATTTGTTATCAAAAGGATAAACTTGCTCTTGTC
>NW_026890012.1:0-28444 GCF_033153115.1 Saccostrea echinata
AAAAACAATCAAACAAAAGGGTCATATGAAGGGAAATCACGGAATCTCACAAATTGTTGAATGTTCAAATATATATCTAATATACTTTCTAGATCAGTGGATGTTCACCCCCTTAAAGGGACAACATATAATTTCTTTTCGAATATTTAAATACATGACACCTACTTTATAATTATAACACCGAGGACACCGGAAAGATCCAGACCGTACGTAACGTACCACATTCGGTGGTACAACGTCTGAATTTCTCAGTATAATTATATCATAAGAATATACATAACTGACATCCTTGTAAATTACATGAAAAAAAAAAATCACATAAAAAGGGCGTGTATTTAATAATTGTAGAACACTCACTTAATTAGTAGTTATACATAAGAGAGAGACAGAGAGAGACGAACAAGGCGAATAATGGGAGTAGCTTATTCATTGATATTAATTTGTTTCTTGTAATTTACACACACAAATAATTGAGTACATGTAAATAAACAGAATGTGGTCAAAAGCCAATGTATTTAAAATCTATATCTTTCAAGTTGAACAAGACAACCAGTATATAATACAAGACAATACAATACATTGATAGAAGCATCAAATTGGTTGCACACTTTCCACGTGCAGATCATGATTCCCTGCATCTATATGTCACGTGACGATGCAGATGTGCTGCACGGCGCAGTGATGGACATCGCAATAAATGTAAAGTGTTGAAAAAAATGTCGTTTAGTCATTCGCATCGGTAGTCTATTCGAAAGAAAATTTACTACCAGTTTTTAATTGTGTTAGTACTGTAAGTATCCGGAAACTGGCATCGAGTTGCTTTTATTCACTCTTATTATGGGAAGCACACTTTTTTGAATAAGAACATTCAAGACATAATATAAACCACATCTTCTTATTCTTATGAGATTCTTATATTCATAACTTTTATCTATTTTTATCAATTAGGAATTTTGTCTAAATAATCATCATATAAAACAATAGCGAGGGGGAAAAAAAAGAAACATTAAGGATTTAACTGGAGTTACAGATCTTTTGAATATGTTAATAAAATAATGATCATATTTAAAAATATTTGTATCAAAGGAAAAAAATTGAAAGTTAGATCGCCATGTTAGATGATTTTCGCAGTTTCTAGTCTTAATTGGTCAATGAAATGGGTTTTTTTTTTTCTTATCTCTTTGTTGAGTGAGCATTCAAGTAATACGTGAGAATTCAACATTTGTACGCAGGCCTATAAGGTTTGGATTCAACTGCCTATAACGAGAAAGAAAAAAACGTACATATACGAATATACATGCGAGTCAATTTTAAAATTTATTGCTTTTGTTATTAACTTAATACATTTATTTATCATTAAATATATAACACTTTCTTTGATGTTTGATCTCTGTTCTGTGTTGAAAATTATTGAATTCGTGTGTTTCTATTATTTTCTAGCTATAATAATTGTTTACGTTTCAACTCGTTTGTAATGTAGGTATCTTTTCGAAAAGCTTATGTGGCCGTGAAAACGGCCGTTTGGTTTTGTGCTGCACACAACACAACTATAGGATCTTTTTACTTGGCGGCTTTCTGTGTCTTTTTGGGAAGGAGCACCGCTTGGATGTTGGGCAGGACACCACCCTGCGCGATGGTCACGCCGGACAGGAGTTTGTTCAATTCTTCGTCGTTGCGGATGGCCAGCTGCAGATGACGGGGAATGATTCTGGTCTTTTTGTTGTCGCGGGCAGCGTTGCCTGCCAACTCCAAGACTTCTGCGGCCAAGTACTCAAGAACGGCAGCCAAGTACACGGGAGCGCCTGCTCCCACTCTCTCGGCGTAGTTGCCCTTTCTCAGCAGACGGTGAATACGACCCACGGGGAACTGCAGTCCGGCGCGGGAAGAACGGCTCTTGGCCTTCCCCTTCACTTTGCCTCCTTTGCCACGTCCAGACATTCTTAACGGTTATGTTCTTTCGTGTACAGTCAACGAATAATCCAGCGACGCCCGCACGCACCAATTTAAACAACCAAGCGGATCCAACGGTGCAGCCAATTAACGCGTCGCTCTGTTGTGCCTTTAGGTGAAATCCGAACAAGTAATGTTTTCTCGGAGGTCCGTAACAAGCTTCTCCTCCTACTCGCATATAAATAGTAAATTTTACCATTTTACTTTATTCATCTCTTCAGTTTGACCTGTCAACTTGAGATCATGCCACCCAAAGTCGGATCCAAAGGCGCCAAGAAAGCAGTCACCAAGGCCAAGACACCGAGGAGCACAGACAAGAAAAGGAGGAAGAGGAGGAGGGAATCTTATGCCATTTACATCTACAAAGTCCTAAAGCAGGTGCACCCTGACACTGGTGTTTCCAGCAAGGCCATGAGCATAATGAACTCCTTCGTCAACGATATCTTTGAGAGAATCGCTGCCGAAGCCTCTCGTTTGGCCCACTACAACAAGCGATCTACAATCACAAGCAGAGAGGTCCAGACTGCTGTCCGTCTCCTTCTGCCCGGTGAACTGGCCAAGCACGCCGTATCTGAGGGCACCAAAGCCGTCACCAAGTACACCAGCAGCAAATAATCTCATTTTGCAAGTACACACACCAAACGGCCCTTTTAAGGGCCAACTAATTTTTAAGAAAAGATACCTTCATATTACATGCGTTATTGAGACACAAATAATATGTGTGAGTGTTACAATGTGAATGCATGTGCTCGTAAAAGTGGCAAACGTATAAAAATCCCACATTGTTTACAACTGATTATAATAACAGAAGTAGGATAAATAAAGAAATACAAGTAGGTATTATTATATGTATGAGAGCCAAATTTTATTCACAAATAACTTGAATGTACAACCAAGCATATATCTAAAATAACTGTATCTTCAAATATAAATAAAATACAAGCATGCGAGGTCCATCTGATGTACACAAAATCCTGGTTCATTTGTCCTCTGTATACTGAATTAATTATCAGCGTACATTATATAATTGATAATAAAGTATCTCAATTCAGCTAATATCAATGAAACAGATAAATAAATTCAAGACCCCCCCCCCCTCCCCTTTCTTTGACATTGACATATTGGAATTTTCAATCAGTAATTATACATCAATAAAAGTGCAATGACCAAAATGCGATAATTATACATTGACAATTAATTGTCTAACATTAGTCATAATTGTTAAACAAGAAAAAAAAAGCATGTCACTCAGCGCCAGTTGGTACCTGTCATTGTCGGTAGATCGATCCCTCAAAATAATACTCAAGACAGCAGCATTATTATTTTAATATATGATTATAATAATAAAAAAAATTAAATAATATATACTGTTTGTGTGTGTTTATTCAATATTTCTTGTCCAAACCTAAATTCAATACATATTTGTTGCTCTGTATATAGTTTTGAGGAAATATTACGACATAAAGGGTCTTACTCTGTTATTGTTGTGTATTTATTTTACCACTTACAACCATTCTGTATTCAACTTTGTACAGTGAATATCTGTATAACAAGTACTCAGTAAGTAAATGTCTGTCTTAACGATGTTTAAGAGGCATCTTTTCGAAAAATTTGGGTGGCCGTGATAACGGCCGTTTGTGTTTGTTTTAAACTTCTGTCTTGACTGTCAAACTGAATTCTTTAGCCTCCAAATCCGTACAGGGTGCGTCCTTGGCGTTTCAAGGCGTAGACCACGTCCATAGCTGTGACGGTCTTTCTCTTGGCATGCTCCGTGTAGGTTACAGCATCTCGGATCACGTTCTCCAAGAAAACCTTAAGAACTCCACGAGTTTCCTCGTAGATGAGACCGGAAATACGTTTGACACCACCACGGCGAGCAAGACGGCGTATGGCTGGCTTGGTGATACCCTGGATGTTGTCTCTCAAGACTTTTCTGTGTCGCTTAGCGCCTCCTTTTCCAAGACCTTTTCCTCCTTTGCCACGTCCAGACATGTTATAAGTTCAGCCAGTAGTACTGTTCTGATGAACTGATCATGCGTAATTGCCTAATTTATAGTCCAAATTGAGGACCCGTGAGAGCGCACGATGCTTTGAAAAGTTCGGAACGTTACCAAAGCGGTATTGTGACAAGCTTTACGATTGGTCAGCTTGGCATGATGGGAATGTTTACATTTCTTGCCCCACGGGAATTTTAACCACATTTAATTAATTTTGATTCTTTAATTTCTTCACATATAGGCAAGTTTAGGTTCAATTTATTCACCTAAACCAAAATATTGGTACGTGGAGGTACATATATACATTTTATACAAACTGATATACAAAAAAAAAAAAAAAAACATGACAGAAAATGAATAAAAATGATAAAGAGAGAGAGGGGAATTATATCAAGCAGGACAGACAGCATCATAATTTTTTAGGATAAACATACACAATTTTTTGTTTTGTTGTTGTTATTTTTTTATTTCAGTATTTTTTGCTTTGAGTTTAACAAAATAAATACCGTTGTTGCCGAATGATAATAAAAACGTGTGTGGGTGGGTGGGTGGGGATTAAGTTATTCAAAGGAAAGGGGTGTGACAGATAACACCGAAATAATACAA
Source organism: Saccostrea echinata (assembly GCF_033153115.1). NCBI lineage: Eukaryota > Metazoa > Mollusca > Bivalvia > Ostreida > Ostreidae > Saccostrea > Saccostrea echinata. The sequence continues at coordinate 4,554 of NW_026890012.1, forward strand.
AATGTAGAAGCTGAATGAAACTTTTGATTCTCATTCATTTATGATATCTAGTTATAGATGTGATAATTTATTTGATTTCCTCTTTTCTCAGTTAATTTTCAAAGGCAACTTTAAGCAGTGACCAAACCGGCTTTATAAATGAGCCTTTTTCATTTTATTACACGCCACGTTAGAATGAATATCGTTATATTTGACGTTGTTTAGAAATCAATAAAAATCATACTTTGAATATAAATGAAATACGGAATTGCAGTTCTGAAATGCATGTACTCGCATATGTGCATAGCTGTAGAACTAATGAGATAAAGTTGTAATACTGTTATTATTTTTTGCTTCGACACATTCCATCATTTTCTATTTAAATAATTGTGCTATTTTCTAATTTATTTCGCAAAATTCTTGAATGTATTCTAGAGGGGCAGGTTGATGGACTTGTACAAAATATAGTTTCAAGATGTGTAGACAACTTCTACAACTTGATGATGACAATAATACTATGAAATTGTCTAGCATTGTGCTATGTAATTATATATATGTAAGGCACAGATATATTCACTGAAGGATGTACTGTGTCTCAACATTTTTTTTTTTTTTTTTTTTTTCAATTTGGGGGCATTGTACGCCGAATTTGACAAAATTTATTAATTTCGGCCAAATAATTCAACATTATTTTCAGAGATGTTTCAACGTCTGAACAGAAGGCATCTTTTCGAAGAATGTAGGTGGCCGTGAAAACGGCCGTTTGCTTTAGGACTTGAAATACAGCTTAAAATTAAGCACGCTCTCCACGAATACGTCTGGCCAGCTGGATGTCTTTGGGCATGATGGTTACTCTCTTGGCGTGAATGGCGCACAGGTTGGTGTCCTCAAAGAGACCAACAAGGTAAGCTTCGCTTGCTTCCTGTAAAGCCATGACAGCTGAACTCTGGAAACGCAAGTCGGTCTTAAAATCCTGAGCGATTTCCCGGACCAAGCGCTGGAATGGCAGCTTCCTGATGAGAAGCTCAGTGCTCTTCTGGTATCTCCGAATTTCACGGAGGGCGACAGTTCCTGGCCTGTATCTATGCGGTTTCTTAACGCCACCCGTGGCTGGTGCGCTTTTACGAGCAGCTTTGGTAGCGAGCTGTTTTCTGGGGGCCTTGCCTCCTGTAGATTTTCGTGCCGTCTGCTTGGTACGTGCCATGCTATCTCCTCAGATTATTCAAACTCGAATGAATGAAGTGGCAGTGTTGCACCGTGAACTTATATATCTTTGTAAGCTCAAGTTGAAAATCGCTGCGGTCTACCAGTCGGCTTAGTCGATTGGCTGGTGCCCGCAGTAACACTCGCTACGATTAGTCAGGTGAACGAGATGACCATTGGCTACGTCTGTAGGTAGTTTCAATCCACAGAATTGCCCCAAAAGAAAAAGAAAATCAAGTCGGTTTTTGACACATGATTTCACTGCAGATACATATAGTCAAATATTTTTTTTAAAAATATATATATGGTGAATAATGGGGATGAATGTAACGTCAATTGAATAGAAAATAGAATTATTTATTATATATATACATATATTTTCAATTCGTTATTGAAGCAAAATGCATTTTCGAAAAATATATATTATATATTTCTTGTCATTATTTCCTCCTACCATTATCTGAACAAGCCCAGTAATATTACTAAGTATCATGATACTTGCAGATAATCAGAATGGTGCATATAGGATGAACAGGAATTACCCTGTTGCAAAAACAAGAACAAAACAAATAATACAAATAAATGAATAATTAATTAAATGAATGAATAATTAAATAAATGAATGAATGAATGAATGAATAAATGAAAAGAATAAATAAATGAAAAGAATAAGAATGTATGTATCTGTCTTTCAAAAGGTACGCATGAACTTTTATTCCATTCGTTCCACATTTGATTCCAAATAAAGTGGGGAAAAAAAAAGAAAAAAAGAAAAAGAAAAATAATAATAATAATAATAATAAATAAATAAATAAAATAAATGAATGAATAAAATAAAATAAAATAAAATAAAAAAAATTAATAATAATAATAAAACTTCAACAACAAAAAAAACAACAAAAAACAAAAAAAAAAAAAAAAACCAAACCAAAACAAAACAAAACAAAACAAAAAAAAAAAAAAAAAAAAAAAAAAAAAAACATGAAAACAAATATACTAGAATGATAACACTAATAATAATGGCCATATAGTTAGCGTAGGCGTTGTGATGTGGAAAAAGTAAAATTTTATTTACTTGAGGGAGGGTATGTAAACAAATTAAAAACTGACTTTTGTTTCTTCTTCTTCTCAGAAACAGCATGTTAATATTATCATGACTTTGCAATTTGCTTCCAGTCGAAGACAAATAAACTATGTGTAATAGGTAAGTGTACTTCTTGTTTATTCATTTTGTGTTTCCATTAGTACATGTATGTAATAGAGGCATCTTTTCTAAAAATGTTGGTAGCCCTGAAAAGGGCTTTTGTAATTGGTTTAAGACAATTGGCAGTCTACGCCTTGGTGGCTTTCTTTGGGGTTTTTGACTTCTTGGCTGTGGCTTTCTTGGGCGCTTTGGTTTTCGTAGGCTTTGGAGCTGCCTTGGCTTTCTTGGGAGACTTAGTAGCTGCTTTCTTCTTGGGAGACTTGGCCTTCTTGGGTGCTGCAGGTTTCTTAACAGCCTTTTTCTTTTCTGTTGGCTTTTTCTCCCCGGTTGTCTTCTTGGGTTTGGTCGTTTTCTTGGGCTTGGCAGCCTTAGGTTTGGTGACTTTTTTGGTCTTGGGTTTCTTCTCCGTCTTGGGCTTCTCTCCCAGCTTGAAGGAACCACTGGCACCTGTACCCTTGGCCTGTTTGAGAACTCCCTTCTTGACTCCGTTCTTGAGGGCCATCTTCAGATGGGTGTTGACACTAGAGGCGTCATTACCGACTTTGTAGTTGCCCATGATGTACTTGAGAATAGCTTGTCTCGAGGAACCTCCGCGCTCCTTCAGGGCAGCCACAGCAGCGCTGATCATCTCGATGTACTTGGGATGGGCGGGGACCGTCTTGGGTTTGGAAACCTTCTTCTTGGCGGGGGATTTTGCTGGTGCGGCGTCTGCCATAATTTTTTGTCCTGTTTTCTACAACTGATGTGAACGACGTTATCGACGATAAGGAAATGAATGAAATCACCTCCGCCGATGGCCTTATTTGAGTGGCGGCGAGCGCGGACCTCCGTGAAAACTCCCCAATTGTCGAGAGCGTAGAGGATTGAACTCGTCAAACTTTGTGTTTCAATACCTGTTATTTTTCCGATTTTGTCCTCCCAATTTTACTTAATTTTCTCAAATATGTCACTGTGCGTTTTCTTGAAATAATTTCCTACATAACTGTTTTTGTTTAAGGTTCTTAATCTGTCATTTTAAAGGAGGAATTGTCTGTTGATTCTGAAAATGCGCTGTTCCCTGGAGCCCAGAAGCGACTAATTTTGATTAAAACACGAAAACAAGAGGAATAGAACACGAGTAAGGGATTGAAGTACTTACTACATTGCTATGTGATAAAACATACATGTACATTTCTTTCAATTGTCTTCTATGTTACTTAAAATCCGAATGAAAATGCAAACATTCGGCACAAACACGCGCACAATGGATAGTGATGTGTGCCTTGCATTTCATATGAAATGGAGAGAGAGAGAAAAAAAAACAATCAAACAAAAGGGTCATATGAAGGGAAATCACGGAATCTCACAAATTGTTGAATGTTCAAATATATATCTAATATACTTTCTAGATCAGTGGATGTTCACCCCCTTAAAGGGACAACATATAATTTCTTTTCGAATATTTAAATACATGACACCTACTTTATAATTATAACACCGAGGACACCGGAAAGATCCAGACCGTACGTAACGTACCACATTCGGTGGTACAACGTCTGAATTTCTCAGTATAATTATATCATAAGAATATACATAACTGACATCCTTGTAAATTACATGAAAAAAAAAAATCACATAAAAAGGGCGTGTATTTAATAATTGTAGAACACTCACTTAATTAGTAGTTATACATAAGAGAGAGACAGAGAGAGACGAACAAGGCGAATAATGGGAGTAGCTTATTCATTGATATTAATTTGTTTCTTGTAATTTACACACACAAATAATTGAGTACATGTAAATAAACAGAATGTGGTCAAAAGCCAATGTATTTAAAATCTATATCTTTCAAGTTGAACAAGACAACCAGTATATAATACAAGACAATACAATACATTGATAGAAGCATCAAATTGGTTGCACACTTTCCACGTGCAGATCATGATTCCCTGCATCTATATGTCACGTGACGATGCAGATGTGCTGCACGGCGCAGTGATGGACATCGCAATAAATGTAAAGTGTTGAAAAAAATGTCGTTTAGTCATTCGCATCGGTAGTCTATTCGAAAGAAAATTTACTACCAGTTTTTAATTGTGTTAGTACTGTAAGTATCCGGAAACTGGCATCGAGTTGCTTTTATTCACTCTTATTATGGGAAGCACACTTTTTTGAAAAAGAACATTCAAGACATAATATAAACCACATCTTCTTATTCTTATGAGATTCTTATATTCATAACTTTTATCTATTTTTATCAATTAGGAATTTTGTCTAAATAATCATCATATAAAACAATAGCGAGGGGGAAAAAAAAGAAACATTAAGGATTTAACTGGAGTTACAGATCTTTTGAATATGTTAATAAAATAATGATCATATTTAAAAATATTTGTATCAAAGGAAAAAAATTGAAAGTTAGATCGCCATGTTAGATGATTTTCGCAGTTTCTAGTCTTAATTGGTCAATGAAATGGGTTTTTTTTTTTCTTATCTCTTTGTTGAGTGAGCATTCAAGTAATACGTGAGAATTCAACATTTGTACGCAGGCCTATAAGGTTTGGATTCAACTGCCTATAACGAGAAAGAAAAAAACGTACATATACGAATATACATGCGAGTCAATTTTAAAATTTATTGCTTTTGTTATTAACTTAATACATTTATTTATCATTAAATATATAACACTTTCTTTGATGTTTGATCTCTGTTCTGTGTTGAAAATTATTGAATTCGTGTGTTTCTATTATTTTCTAGCTATAATAATTGTTTACGTTTCAACTCGTTTGTAATGTAGGTATCTTTTCGAAAAGCTTATGTGGCCGTGAAAACGGCCGTTTGGTTTTGTGCTGCACACAACACAACTATAGGATCTTTTTACTTGGCGGCTTTCTGTGTCTTTTTGGGAAGGAGCACCGCTTGGATGTTGGGCAGGACACCACCCTGCGCGATGGTCACGCCGGACAGGAGTTTGTTCAATTCTTCGTCGTTGCGGATGGCCAGCTGCAGATGACGGGGAATGATTCTGGTCTTTTTGTTGTCGCGGGCAGCGTTGCCTGCCAACTCCAAGACTTCTGCGGCCAAGTACTCAAGAACGGCAGCCAAGTACACGGGAGCGCCTGCTCCCACTCTCTCGGCGTAGTTGCCCTTTCTCAGCAGACGGTGAATACGACCCACGGGGAACTGCAGTCCGGCGCGGGAAGAACGGCTCTTGGCCTTCCCCTTCACTTTGCCTCCTTTGCCACGTCCAGACATTCTTAACGGTTATGTTCTTTCGTGTACAGTCAACGAATAATCCAGCGACGCCCGCACGCACCAATTTAAACAACCAAGCGGATCCAACGGTGCAGCCAATTAACGCGTCGCTCTGTTGTGCCTTTAGGTGAAATCCGAACAAGTAATGTTTTCTCGGAGGTCCGTAACAAGCTTCTCCTCCTACTCGCATATAAATAGTAAATTTTACCATTTTACTTTATTCATCTCTTCAGTTTGACCTGTCAACTTGAGATCATGCCACCCAAAGTCGGATCCAAAGGCGCCAAGAAAGCAGTCACCAAGGCCAAGACACCGAGGAGCACAGACAAGAAAAGGAGGAAGAGGAGGAGGGAATCTTATGCCATTTACATCTACAAAGTCCTAAAGCAGGTGCACCCTGACACTGGTGTTTCCAGCAAGGCCATGAGCATAATGAACTCCTTCGTCAACGATATCTTTGAGAGAATCGCTGCCGAAGCCTCTCGTTTGGCCCACTACAACAAGCGATCTACAATCACAAGCAGAGAGGTCCAGACTGCTGTCCGTCTCCTTCTGCCCGGTGAACTGGCCAAGCACGCCGTATCTGAGGGCACCAAAGCCGTCACCAAGTACACCAGCAGCAAATAATCTCATTTTGCAAGTACACACACCAAACGGCCCTTTTAAGGGCCAACTAATTTTTAAGAAAAGATACCTTCATATTACATGCGTTATTGAGACACAAATAATATGTGTGAGTGTTACAATGTGAATGCATGTGCTCGTAAAAGTGGCAAACGTATAAAAATCCCACATTGTTTACAACTGATTATAATAACAGAAGTAGGATAAATAAAGAAATACAAGTAGGTATTATTATATGTATGAGAGCCAAATTTTATTCACAAATAACTTGAATGTACAACCAAGCATATATCTAAAATAACTGTATCTTCAAATATAAATAAAATACAAGCATGCGAGGTCCATCTGATGTACACAAAATCCTGGTTCATTTGTCCTCTGTATACTGAATTAATTATCAGCGTACATTATATAATTGATAATAAAGTATCTCAATTCAGCTAATATCAATGAAACAGATAAATAAATTCAAGACCCCCCCCCCCCTCCCCTTTCTTTGACATTGACATATTGGAATTTTCAATCAGTAATTATACATCAATAAAAGTGCAATGACCAAAATGCGATAATTATACATTGACAATTAATTGTCTAACATTAGTCATAATTGTTAAACAAGAAAAAAAAAGCATGTCACTCAGCGCCAGTTGGTACCTGTCATTGTCGGTAGATCGATCCCTCAAAATAATACTCAAGACAGCAGCATTATTATTTTAATATATGATTATAATAATAAAAAAAATTAAATAATATATACTGTTTGTGTGTGTTTATTCAATATTTCTTGTCCAAACCTAAATTCAATACATATTTGTTGCTCTGTATATAGTTTTGAGGAAATATTACGACATAAAGGGTCTTACTCTGTTATTGTTGTGTATTTATTTTACCACTTACAACCATTCTGTATTCAACTTTGTACAGTGAATATCTGTATAACAAGTACTCAGTAAGTAAATGTCTGTCTTAACGATGTTTAAGAGGCATCTTTTCGAAAAATTTGGGTGGCCGTGATAACGGCCGTTTGTGTTTGTTTTAAACTTCTGTCTTGACTGTCAAACTGAATTCTTTAGCCTCCAAATCCGTACAGGGTGCGTCCTTGGCGTTTCAAGGCGTAGACCACGTCCATAGCTGTGACGGTCTTTCTCTTGGCATGCTCCGTGTAGGTTACAGCATCTCGGATCACGTTCTCCAAGAAAACCTTAAGAACTCCACGAGTTTCCTCGTAGATGAGACCGGAAATACGTTTGACACCACCACGGCGAGCAAGACGGCGTATGGCTGGCTTGGTGATACCCTGGATGTTGTCTCTCAAGACTTTTCTGTGTCGCTTAGCGCCTCCTTTTCCAAGACCTTTTCCTCCTTTGCCACGTCCAGACATGTTATAAGTTCAGCCAGTAGTACTGTTCTGATGAACTGATCATGCGTAATTGCCTAATTTATAGTCCAAATTGAGGACCCGTGAGAGCGCACGATGCTTTGAAAAGTTCGGAACGTTACCAAAGCGGTATTGTGACAAGCTTTACGATTGGTCAGCTTGGCATGATGGGAATGTTTACATTTCTTGCCCCACGGGAATTTTAACCACATTTAATTAATTTTGATTCTTTAATTTCTTCACATATAGGCAAGTTTAGGTTCAATTTATTCACCTAAACCAAAATATTGGTACGTGGAGGTACATATATACATTTTATACAAACTGATATACAAAAAAAAAAAAAAAACATGACAGAAAATGAATAAAAATGATAAAGAGAGAGAGGGGAATTATATCAAGCAGGACAGACAGCATCATAATTTTTTAGGATAAACATACACAATTTTTTGTTTTGTTGTTGTTATTTTTTTATTTCAGTATTTTTTGCTTTGAGTTTAACAAAATAAATACCGTTGTTGCCGAATGATAATAAAAACGTGTGTGGGTGGGTGGGTGGGGATTAAGTTATTCAAAGGAAAGGGGTGTGACAGATAACACCGAAATAATACAAAATGTAGAAGCTGAATGAAACTTTTGATTCTCATTCATTTATGATATCTAGTTATAGATGTGATAATTTATTTGATTTCCTCTTTTCTCAGTTAATTTTCAAAGGCAACTTTAAGCAGTGACCAAACCGGCTTTATAAATGAGCCTTTTTCATTTTATTACACGCCACGTTAGAATGAATATCGTTATATTTGACGTTGTTTAGAAATCAATAAAAATCATACTTTGAATATAAATGAAATACGGAATTGCAGTTCTGAAATGCATGTACTCGCATATGTGCATAGCTGTAGAACTAATGAGATAAAGTTGTAATACTGTTATTATTTTTTGCTTCGACACATTCCATCATTTTCTATTTAAATAATTGTGCTATTTTCTAATTTATTTCGCAAAATTCTTGAATGTATTCTAGAGGGGCAGGTTGATGGACTTGTACAAAATATAGTTTCAAGATGTGTAGACAACTTCTACAACTTGATGATGACAATAATACTATGAAATTGTCTAGCATTGTGCTATGTAATTATATATATGTAAGGCACAGATATATTCACTGAAGGATGTACTGTGTCTCAACATTTTTTTTTTTTTTTTTTTTTTTCAATTTGGGGGCATTGTACGCCGAATTTGACAAAATTTATTAATTTCGGCCAAATAATTCAACATTATTTTCAGAGATGTTTCAACGTCTGAACAGAAGGCATCTTTTCGAAGAATGTAGGTGGCCGTGAAAACGGCCGTTTGCTTTAGGACTTGAAATACAGCTTAAAATTAAGCACGCTCTCCACGAATACGTCTGGCCAGCTGGATGTCTTTGGGCATGATGGTTACTCTCTTGGCGTGAATGGCGCACAGGTTGGTGTCCTCAAAGAGACCAACAAGGTAAGCTTCGCTTGCTTCCTGTAAAGCCATGACAGCTGAACTCTGGAAACGCAAGTCGGTCTTAAAATCCTGAGCGATTTCCCGGACCAAGCGCTGGAATGGCAGCTTCCTGATGAGAAGCTCAGTGCTCTTCTGGTATCTCCGAATTTCACGGAGGGCGACAGTTCCTGGCCTGTATCTATGCGGTTTCTTAACGCCACCCGTGGCTGGTGCGCTTTTACGAGCAGCTTTGGTAGCGAGCTGTTTTCTGGGGGCCTTGCCTCCTGTAGATTTTCGTGCCGTCTGCTTGGTACGTGCCATGCTATCTCCTCAGATTATTCAAACTCGAATGAATGAAGTGGCAGTGTTGCACCGTGAACTTATATATCTTTGTAAGCTCAAGTTGAAAATCGCTGCGGTCTACCAGTCGGCTTAGTCGATTGGCTGGTGCCCGCAGTAACACTCGCTACGATTAGTCAGGTGAACGAGATGACCATTGGCTACGTCTGTAGGTAGTTTCAATCCACAGAATTGCCCCAAAAGAAAAAGAAAATCAAGTCGGTTTTTGACACATGATTTCACTGCAGATACATATAGTCAAATATTTTTTTTAAAAATATATATATGGTGAATAATGGGGATGAATGTAACGTCAATTGAATAGAAAATAGAATTATTTATTATATATATACATATATTTTCAATTCGTTATTGAAGCAAAATGCATTTTCGAAAAATATATATTATATATTTCTTGTCATTATTTCCTCCTACCATTATCTGAACAAGCCCAGTAATATTACTAAGTATCATGATACTTGCAGATAATCAGAATGGTGCATATAGGATGAACAGGAATTACCCTGTTGCAAAAACAAGAACAAAACAAATAATACAAATAAATGAATAATTAATTAAATGAATGAATAATTAAATAAATGAATGAATGAATGAATGAATAAATGAAAAGAATAAATAAATGAAAAGAATAAGAATGTATGTATCTGTCTTTCAAAAGGTACGCATGAACTTTTATTCCATTCGTTCCACATTTGATTCCAAATAAAGTGGGGAAAAAAAAAGAAAAAAAGAAAAAGAAAAATAATAATAATGATAATAATAAATAAATAAATAAAATAAATGAATGAATAAAATAAAATAAAATAAAATAAAAAAAATTAATAATAATAATAAAACTTCAACAACAAAAAAAACAACAAAAAACAAAAAAAAAAAAAAAAACCAAACCAAAACAAAACAAAACAAAACAAAACAAAAAAAAAAAAAAAAAAAAAAAAAAAAAACATGAAAACAAATATACTAGAATGATAACACTAATAATAATGGCCATATAGTTAGCGTAGGCGTTGTGATGTGGAAAAAGTAAAATTTTATTTACTTGAGGGAGGGTATGTAAACAAATTAAAAACTGACTTTTGTTTCTTCTTCTTCTCAGAAACAGCATGTTAATATTATCATGACTTTGCAATTTGCTTCCAGTCGAAGACAAATAAACTATGTGTAATAGGTAAGTGTACTTCTTGTTTATTCATTTTGTGTTTCCATTAGTACATGTATGTAATAGAGGCATCTTTTCTAAAAATGTTGGTAGCCCTGAAAAGGGCTTTTGTAATTGGTTTAAGACAATTGGCAGTCTACGCCTTGGTGGCTTTCTTTGGGGTTTTTGACTTCTTGGCTGTGGCTTTCTTGGGCGCTTTGGTTTTCGTAGGCTTTGGAGCTGCCTTGGCTTTCTTGGGAGACTTAGTAGCTGCTTTCTTCTTGGGAGACTTGGCCTTCTTGGGTGCTGCAGGTTTCTTAACAGCCTTTTTCTTTTCTGTTGGCTTTTTCTCCCCGGTTGTCTTCTTGGGTTTGGTCGTTTTCTTGGGCTTGGCAGCCTTAGGTTTGGTGACTTTTTTGGTCTTGGGTTTCTTCTCCGTCTTGGGCTTCTCTCCCAGCTTGAAGGAACCACTGGCACCTGTACCCTTGGCCTGTTTGAGAACTCCCTTCTTGACTCCGTTCTTGAGGGCCATCTTCAGATGGGTGTTGACACTAGAGGCGTCATTACCGACTTTGTAGTTGCCCATGATGTACTTGAGAATAGCTTGTCTCGAGGAACCTCCGCGCTCCTTCAGGGCAGCCACAGCAGCGCTGATCATCTCGATGTACTTGGGATGGGCGGGGACCGTCTTGGGTTTGGAAACCTTCTTCTTGGCGGGGGATTTTGCTGGTGCGGCGTCTGCCATAATTTTTTTGTCCTGTTTTCTACAACTGATGTGAACGACGTTATCGACGATAAGGAAATGAATGAAATCACCTCCGCCGATGGCCTTATTTGAGTGGCGGCGAGCGCGGACCTCCGTGAAAACTCCCCAATTGTCGAGAGCGTAGAGGATTGAACTCGTCAAACTTTGTGTTTCAATACCTGTTATTTTTCCGATTTTGTCCTCCCAATTTTACTTAATTTTCTCAAATATGTCACTGTGCGTTTTCTTGAAATAATTTCCTACATAACTGTTTTTGTTTAAGGTTCTTAATCTGTCATTTTAAAGGAGGAATTGTCTGTTGATTCTGAAAATGCGCTGTTCCCTGGAGCCCAGAAGCGACTAATTTTGATTAAAACACGAAAACAAGAGGAATAGAACACGAGTAAGGGATTGAAGTACTTACTACATTGCTATGTGATAAAACATACATGTACATTTCTTTCAATTGTCTTCTATGTTACTTAAAATCCGAATGAAAATGCAAACATTCGGCACAAACACGCGCACAATGGATAGTGATGTGTGCCTTGCATTTCATATGAAATGGAGAGAGAGAGAAAAAAAAACAATCAAACAAAAGGGTCATATGAAGGGAAATCACGGAATCTCACAAATTGTTGAATGTTCAAATATATATCTAATATACTTTCTAGATCAGTGGATGTTCACCCCCTTAAAGGGACAACATATAATTTCTTTTCGAATATTTAAATACATGACACCTACTTTATAATTATAACACCGAGGACACCGGAAAGATCCAGACCGTACGTAACGTACCACATTCGGTGGTACAACGTCTGAATTTCTCAGTATAATTATATCATAAGAATATACATAACTGACATCCTTGTAAATTACATGAAAAAAAAAAATCACATAAAAAGGGCGTGTATTTAATAATTGTAGAACACTCACTTAATTAGTAGTTATACATAAGAGAGAGACAGAGAGAGACGAACAAGGCGAATAATGGGAGTAGCTTATTCATTGATATTAATTTGTTTCTTGTAATTTACACACACAAATAATTGAGTACATGTAAATAAACAGAATGTGGTCAAAAGCCAATGTATTTAAAATCTATATCTTTCAAGTTGAACAAGACAACCAGTATATAATACAAGACAATACAATACATTGATAGAAGCATCAAATTGGTTGCACACTTTCCACGTGCAGATCATGATTCCCTGCATCTATATGTCACGTGACGATGCAGATGTGCTGCACGGCGCAGTGATGGACATCGCAATAAATGTAAAGTGTTGAAAAAAATGTCGTTTAGTCATTCGCATCGGTAGTCTATTCGAAAGAAAATTTACTACCAGTTTTTAATTGTGTTAGTACTGTAAGTATCCGGAAACTGGCATCGAGTTGCTTTTATTCACTCTTATTATGGGAAGCACACTTTTTTGAATAAGAACATTCAAGACATAATATAAACCACATCTTCTTATTCTTATGAGATTCTTATATTCATAACTTTTATCTATTTTTATCAATTAGGAATTTTGTCTAAATAATCATCATATAAAACAATAGCGAGGGGGAAAAAAAAGAAACATTAAGGATTTAACTGGAGTTACAGATCTTTTGAATATGTTAATAAAATAATGATCATATTTAAAAATATTTGTATCAAAGGAAAAAAATTGAAAGTTAGATCGCCATGTTAGATGATTTTCGCAGTTTCTAGTCTTAATTGGTCAATGAAATGGGTTTTTTTTTTTCTTATCTCTTTGTTGAGTGAGCATTCAAGTAATACGTGAGAATTCAACATTTGTACGCAGGCCTATAAGGTTTGGATTCAACTGCCTATAACGAGAAAGAAAAAAACGTACATATACGAATATACATGCGAGTCAATTTTAAAATTTATTGCTTTTGTTATTAACTTAATACATTTATTTATCATTAAATATATAACACTTTCTTTGATGTTTGATCTCTGTTCTGTGTTGAAAATTATTGAATTCGTGTGTTTCTATTATTTTCTAGCTATAATAATTGTTTACGTTTCAACTCGTTTGTAATGTAGGTATCTTTTCGAAAAGCTTATGTGGCCGTGAAAACGGCCGTTTGGTTTTGTGCTGCACACAACACAACTATAGGATCTTTTTACTTGGCGGCTTTCTGTGTCTTTTTGGGAAGGAGCACCGCTTGGATGTTGGGCAGGACACCACCCTGCGCGATGGTCACGCCGGACAGGAGTTTGTTCAATTCTTCGTCGTTGCGGATGGCCAGCTGCAGATGACGGGGAATGATTCTGGTCTTTTTGTTGTCGCGGGCAGCGTTGCCTGCCAACTCCAAGACTTCTGCGGCCAAGTACTCAAGAACGGCAGCCAAGTACACGGGAGCGCCTGCTCCCACTCTCTCGGCGTAGTTGCCCTTTCTCAGCAGACGGTGAATACGACCCACGGGGAACTGCAGTCCGGCGCGGGAAGAACGGCTCTTGGCCTTCCCCTTCACTTTGCCTCCTTTGCCACGTCCAGACATTCTTAACGGTTATGTTCTTTCGTGTACAGTCAACGAATAATCCAGCGACGCCCGCACGCACCAATTTAAACAACCAAGCGGATCCAACGGTGCAGCCAATTAACGCGTCGCTCTGTTGTGCCTTTAGGTGAAATCCGAACAAGTAATGTTTTCTCGGAGGTCCGTAACAAGCTTCTCCTCCTACTCGCATATAAATAGTAAATTTTACCATTTTACTTTATTCATCTCTTCAGTTTGACCTGTCAACTTGAGATCATGCCACCCAAAGTCGGATCCAAAGGCGCCAAGAAAGCAGTCACCAAGGCCAAGACACCGAGGAGCACAGACAAGAAAAGGAGGAAGAGGAGGAGGGAATCTTATGCCATTTACATCTACAAAGTCCTAAAGCAGGTGCACCCTGACACTGGTGTTTCCAGCAAGGCCATGAGCATAATGAACTCCTTCGTCAACGATATCTTTGAGAGAATCGCTGCCGAAGCCTCTCGTTTGGCCCACTACAACAAGCGATCTACAATCACAAGCAGAGAGGTCCAGACTGCTGTCCGTCTCCTTCTGCCCGGTGAACTGGCCAAGCACGCCGTATCTGAGGGCACCAAAGCCGTCACCAAGTACACCAGCAGCAAATAATCTCATTTTGCAAGTACACACACCAAACGGCCCTTTTAAGGGCCAACTAATTTTTAAGAAAAGATACCTTCATATTACATGCGTTATTGAGACACAAATAATATGTGTGAGTGTTACAATGTGAATGCATGTGCTCGTAAAAGTGGCAAACGTATAAAAATCCCACATTGTTTACAACTGATTATAATAACAGAAGTAGGATAAATAAAGAAATACAAGTAGGTATTATTATATGTATGAGAGCCAAATTTTATTCACAAATAACTTGAATGTACAACCAAGCATATATCTAAAATAACTGTATCTTCAAATATAAATAAAATACAAGCATGCGAGGTCCATCTGATGTACACAAAATCCTGGTTCATTTGTCCTCTGTATACTGAATTAATTATCAGCGTACATTATATAATTGATAATAAAGTATCTCAATTCAGCTAATATCAATGAAACAGATAAATAAATTCAAGACCCCCCCCCCTCCCCTTTCTTTGACATTGACATATTGGAATTTTCAATCAGTAATTATACATCAATAAAAGTGCAATGACCAAAATGCGATAATTATACATTGACAATTAATTGTCTAACATTAGTCATAATTGTTAAACAAGAAAAAAAAAGCATGTCACTCAGCGCCAGTTGGTACCTGTCATTGTCGGTAGATCGATCCCTCAAAATAATACTCAAGACAGCAGCATTATTATTTTAATATATGATTATAATAATAAAAAAAATTAAATAATATATACTGTTTGTGTGTGTTTATTCAATATTTCTTGTCCAAACCTAAATTCAATACATATTTGTTGCTCTGTATATAGTTTTGAGGAAATATTACGACATAAAGGGTCTTACTCTGTTATTGTTGTGTATTTATTTTACCACTTACAACCATTCTGTATTCAACTTTGTACAGTGAATATCTGTATAACAAGTACTCAGTAAGTAAATGTCTGTCTTAACGATGTTTAAGAGGCATCTTTTCGAAAAATTTGGGTGGCCGTGATAACGGCCGTTTGTGTTTGTTTTAAACTTCTGTCTTGACTGTCAAACTGAATTCTTTAGCCTCCAAATCCGTACAGGGTGCGTCCTTGGCGTTTCAAGGCGTAGACCACGTCCATAGCTGTGACGGTCTTTCTCTTGGCATGCTCCGTGTAGGTTACAGCATCTCGGATCACGTTCTCCAAGAAAACCTTAAGAACTCCACGAGTTTCCTCGTAGATGAGACCGGAAATACGTTTGACACCACCACGGCGAGCAAGACGGCGTATGGCTGGCTTGGTGATACCCTGGATGTTGTCTCTCAAGACTTTTCTGTGTCGCTTAGCGCCTCCTTTTCCAAGACCTTTTCCTCCTTTGCCACGTCCAGACATGTTATAAGTTCAGCCAGTAGTACTGTTCTGATGAACTGATCATGCGTAATTGCCTAATTTATAGTCCAAATTGAGGACCCGTGAGAGCGCACGATGCTTTGAAAAGTTCGGAACGTTACCAAAGCGGTATTGTGACAAGCTTTACGATTGGTCAGCTTGGCATGATGGGAATGTTTACATTTCTTGCCCCACGGGAATTTTAACCACATTTAATTAATTTTGATTCTTTAATTTCTTCACATATAGGCAAGTTTAGGTTCAATTTATTCACCTAAACCAAAATATTGGTACGTGGAGGTACATATATACATTTTATACAAACTGATATACAAAAAAAAAAAAAAAACATGACAGAAAATGAATAAAAATGATAAAGAGAGAGAGGGGAATTATATCAAGCAGGACAGACAGCATCATAATTTTTTAGGATAAACATACACAATTTTTTGTTTTGTTGTTGTTATTTTTTTATTTCAGTATTTTTTGCTTTGAGTTTAACAAAATAAATACCGTTGTTGCCGAATGATAATAAAAACGTGTGTGGGTGGGTGGGTGGGGATTAAGTTATTCAAAGGAAAGGGGTGTGACAGATAACACCGAAATAATACAAAATGTAGAAGCTGAATGAAACTTTTGATTCTCATTCATTTATGATATCTAGTTATAGATGTGATAATTTATTTGATTTCCTCTTTTCTCAGTTAATTTTCAAAGGCAACTTTAAGCAGTGACCAAACCGGCTTTATAAATGAGCCTTTTTCATTTTATTACACGCCACGTTAGAATGAATATCGTTATATTTGACGTTGTTTAGAAATCAATAAAAATCATACTTTGAATATAAATGAAATACGGAATTGCAGTTCTGAAATGCATGTACTCGCATATGTGCATAGCTGTAGAACTAATGAGATAAAGTTGTAATACTGTTATTATTTTTTGCTTCGACACATTCCATCATTTTCTATTTAAATAATTGTGCTATTTTCTAATTTATTTCGCAAAATTCTTGAATGTATTCTAGAGGGGCAGGTTGATGGACTTGTACAAAATATAGTTTCAAGATGTGTAGACAACTTCTACAACTTGATGATGACAATAATACTATGAAATTGTCTAGCATTGTGCTATGTAATTATATATATGTAAGGCACAGATATATTCACTGAAGGATGTACTGTGTCTCAACATTTTTTTTTTTTTTTTTTTTTTCAATTTGGGGGCATTGTACGCCGAATTTGACAAAATTTATTAATTTCGGCCAAATAATTCAACATTATTTTCAGAGATGTTTCAACGTCTGAACAGAAGGCATCTTTTCGAAGAATGTAGGTGGCCGTGAAAACGGCCGTTTGCTTTAGGACTTGAAATACAGCTTAAAATTAAGCACGCTCTCCACGAATACGTCTGGCCAGCTGGATGTCTTTGGGCATGATGGTTACTCTCTTGGCGTGAATGGCGCACAGGTTGGTGTCCTCAAAGAGACCAACAAGGTAAGCTTCGCTTGCTTCCTGTAAAGCCATGACAGCTGAACTCTGGAAACGCAAGTCGGTCTTAAAATCCTGAGCGATTTCCCGGACCAAGCGCTGGAATGGCAGCTTCCTGATGAGAAGCTCAGTGCTCTTCTGGTATCTCCGAATTTCACGGAGGGCGACAGTTCCTGGCCTGTATCTATGCGGTTTCTTAACGCCACCCGTGGCTGGTGCGCTTTTACGAGCAGCTTTGGTAGCGAGCTGTTTTCTGGGGGCCTTGCCTCCTGTAGATTTTCGTGCCGTCTGCTTGGTACGTGCCATGCTATCTCCTCAGATTATTCAAACTCGAATGAATGAAGTGGCAGTGTTGCACCGTGAACTTATATATCTTTGTAAGCTCAAGTTGAAAATCGCTGCGGTCTACCAGTCGGCTTAGTCGATTGGCTGGTGCCCGCAGTAACACTCGCTACGATTAGTCAGGTGAACGAGATGACCATTGGCTACGTCTGTAGGTAGTTTCAATCCACAGAATTGCCCCAAAAGAAAAAGAAAATCAAGTCGGTTTTTGACACATGATTTCACTGCAGATACATATAGTCAAATATTTTTTTTAAAAATATATATATGGTGAATAATGGGGATGAATGTAACGTCAATTGAATAGAAAATAGAATTATTTATTATATATATACATATATTTTCAATTCGTTATTGAAGCAAAATGCATTTTCGAAAAATATATATTATATATTTCTTGTCATTATTTCCTCCTACCATTATCTGAACAAGCCCAGTAATATTACTAAGTATCATGATACTTGCAGATAATCAGAATGGTGCATATAGGATGAACAGGAATTACCCTGTTGCAAAAACAAGAACAAAACAAATAATACAAATAAATGAATAATTAATTAAATGAATGAATAATTAAATAAATGAATGAATGAATGAATGAATAAATGAAAAGAATAAATAAATGAAAAGAATAAGAATGTATGTATCTGTCTTTCAAAAGGTACGCATGAACTTTTATTCCATTCGTTCCACATTTGATTCCAAATAAAGTGGGGAAAAAAAAAGAAAAAAAGAAAAAGAAAAATAATAATAATAATAATAATAAATAAATAAATAAAATAAATGAATGAATAAAATAAAATAAAATAAAATAAAAAAAATTAATAATAATAATAAAACTTCAACAACAAAAAAAACAACAAAAAACAAAAAAAAAAAAAAAACCAAACCAAAACAAAACAAAACAAAACAAAACAAAAAAAAAAAAAAAAAAAAAAAAAAAAAACATGAAAACAAATATACTAGAATGATAACACTAATAATAATGGCCATATAGTTAGCGTAGGCGTTGTGATGTGGAAAAAGTAAAATTTTATTTACTTGAGGGAGGGTATGTAAACAAATTAAAAACTGACTTTTGTTTCTTCTTCTTCTCAGAAACAGCATGTTAATATTATCATGACTTTGCAATTTGCTTCCAGTCGAAGACAAATAAACTATGTGTAATAGGTAAGTGTACTTCTTGTTTATTCATTTTGTGTTTCCATTAGTACATGTATGTAATAGAGGCATCTTTTCTAAAAATGTTGGTAGCCCTGAAAAGGGCTTTTGTAATTGGTTTAAGACAATTGGCAGTCTACGCCTTGGTGGCTTTCTTTGGGGTTTTTGACTTCTTGGCTGTGGCTTTCTTGGGCGCTTTGGTTTTCGTAGGCTTTGGAGCTGCCTTGGCTTTCTTGGGAGACTTAGTAGCTGCTTTCTTCTTGGGAGACTTGGCCTTCTTGGGTGCTGCAGGTTTCTTAACAGCCTTTTTCTTTTCTGTTGGCTTTTTCTCCCCGGTTGTCTTCTTGGGTTTGGTCGTTTTCTTGGGCTTGGCAGCCTTAGGTTTGGTGACTTTTTTGGTCTTGGGTTTCTTCTCCGTCTTGGGCTTCTCTCCCAGCTTGAAGGAACCACTGGCACCTGTACCCTTGGCCTGTTTGAGAACTCCCTTCTTGACTCCGTTCTTGAGGGCCATCTTCAGATGGGTGTTGACACTAGAGGCGTCATTACCGACTTTGTAGTTGCCCATGATGTACTTGAGAATAGCTTGTCTCGAGGAACCTCCGCGCTCCTTCAGGGCAGCCACAGCAGCGCTGATCATCTCGATGTACTTGGGATGGGCGGGGACCGTCTTGGGTTTGGAAACCTTCTTCTTGGCGGGGGATTTTGCTGGTGCGGCGTCTGCCATAATTTTTTTGTCCTGTTTTCTACAACTGATGTGAACGACGTTATCGACGATAAGGAAATGAATGAAATCACCTCCGCCGATGGCCTTATTTGAGTGGCGGCGAGCGCGGACCTCCGTGAAAACTCCCCAATTGTCGAGAGCGTAGAGGATTGAACTCGTCAAACTTTGTGTTTCAATACCTGTTATTTTTCCGATTTTGTCCTCCCAATTTTACTTAATTTTCTCAAATATGTCACTGTGCGTTTTCTTGAAATAATTTCCTACATAACTGTTTTTGTTTAAGGTTCTTAATCTGTCATTTTAAAGGAGGAATTGTCTGTTGATTCTGAAAATGCGCTGTTCCCTGGAGCCCAGAAGCGACTAATTTTGATTAAAACACGAAAACAAGAGGAATAGAACACGAGTAAGGGATTGAAGTACTTACTACATTGCTATGTGATAAAACATACATGTACATTTCTTTCAATTGTCTTCTATGTTACTTAAAATCCGAATGAAAATGCAAACATTCGGCACAAACACGCGCACAATGGATAGTGATGTGTGCCTTGCATTTCATATGAAATGGAGAGAGAGAGAAAAAAAAACAATCAAACAAAAGGGTCATATGAAGGGAAATCACGGAATCTCACAAATTGTTGAATGTTCAAATATATATCTAATATACTTTCTAGATCAGTGGATGTTCACCCCCTTAAAGGGACAACATATAATTTCTTTTCGAATATTTAAATACATGACACCTACTTTATAATTATAACACCGAGGACACCGGAAAGATCCAGACCGTACGTAACGTACCACATTCGGTGGTACAACGTCTGAATTTCTCAGTATAATTATATCATAAGAATATACATAACTGACATCCTTGTAAATTACATGAAAAAAAAAAATCACATAAAAAGGGCGTGTATTTAATAATTGTAGAACACTCACTTAATTAGTAGTTATACATAAGAGAGAGACAGAGAGAGACGAACAAGGCGAATAATGGGAGTAGCTTATTCATTGATATTAATTTGTTTCTTGTAATTTACACACACAAATAATTGAGTACATGTAAATAAACAGAATGTGGTCAAAAGCCAATGTATTTAAAATCTATATCTTTCAAGTTGAACAAGACAACCAGTATATAATACAAGACAATACAATACATTGATAGAAGCATCAAATTGGTTGCACACTTTCCACGTGCAGATCATGATTCCCTGCATCTATATGTCACGTGACGATGCAGATGTGCTGCACGGCGCAGTGATGGACATCGCAATAAATGTAAAGTGTTGAAAAAAATGTCGTTTAGTCATTCGCATCGGTAGTCTATTCGAAAGAAAATTTACTACCAGTTTTTAATTGTGTTAGTACTGTAAGTATCCGGAAACTGGCATCGAGTTGCTTTTATTCACTCTTATTATGGGAAGCACACTTTTTTGAATAAGAACATTCAAGACATAATATAAACCACATCTTCTTATTCTTATGAGATTCTTATATTCATAACTTTTATCTATTTTTATCAATTAGGAATTTTGTCTAAATAATCATCATATAAAACAATAGCGAGGGGGAAAAAAAAGAAACATTAAGGATTTAACTGGAGTTACAGATCTTTTGAATATGTTAATAAAATAATGATCATATTTAAAAATATTTGTATCAAAGGAAAAAAATTGAAAGTTAGATCGCCATGTTAGATGATTTTCGCAGTTTCTAGTCTTAATTGGTCAATGAAATGGGTTTTTTTTTTTCTTATCTCTTTGTTGAGTGAGCATTCAAGTAATACGTGAGAATTCAACATTTGTACGCAGGCCTATAAGGTTTGGATTCAACTGCCTATAACGAGAAAGAAAAAAACGTACATATACGAATATACATGCGAGTCAATTTTAAAATTTATTGCTTTTGTTATTAACTTAATACATTTATTTATCATTAAATATATAACACTTTCTTTGATGTTTGATCTCTGTTCTGTGTTGAAAATTATTGAATTCGTGTGTTTCTATTATTTTCTAGCTATAATAATTGTTTACGTTTCAACTCGTTTGTAATGTAGGTATCTTTTCGAAAAGCTTATGTGGCCGTGAAAACGGCCGTTTGGTTTTGTGCTGCACACAACACAACTATAGGATCTTTTTACTTGGCGGCTTTCTGTGTCTTTTTGGGAAGGAGCACCGCTTGGATGTTGGGCAGGACACCACCCTGCGCGATGGTCACGCCGGACAGGAGTTTGTTCAATTCTTCGTCGTTGCGGATGGCCAGCTGCAGATGACGGGGAATGATTCTGGTCTTTTTGTTGTCGCGGGCAGCGTTGCCTGCCAACTCCAAGACTTCTGCGGCCAAGTACTCAAGAACGGCAGCCAAGTACACGGGAGCGCCTGCTCCCACTCTCTCGGCGTAGTTGCCCTTTCTCAGCAGACGGTGAATACGACCCACGGGGAACTGCAGTCCGGCGCGGGAAGAACGGCTCTTGGCCTTCCCTTCACTTTGCCTCCTTTGCCACGTCCAGACATTCTTAACGGTTATGTTCTTTCGTGTACAGTCAACGAATAATCCAGCGACGCCCGCACGCACCAATTTAAACAACCAAGCGGATCCAACGGTGCAGCCAATTAACGCGTCGCTCTGTTGTGCCTTTAGGTGAAATCCGAACAAGTAATGTTTTCTCGGAGGTCCGTAACAAGCTTCTCCTCCTACTCGCATATAAATAGTAAATTTTACCATTTTACTTTATTCATCTCTTCAGTTTGACCTGTCAACTTGAGATCATGCCACCCAAAGTCGGATCCAAAGGCGCCAAGAAAGCAGTCACCAAGGCCAAGACACCGAGGAGCACAGACAAGAAAAGGAGGAAGAGGAGGAGGGAATCTTATGCCATTTACATCTACAAAGTCCTAAAGCAGGTGCACCCTGACACTGGTGTTTCCAGCAAGGCCATGAGCATAATGAACTCCTTCGTCAACGATATCTTTGAGAGAATCGCTGCCGAAGCCTCTCGTTTGGCCCACTACAACAAGCGATCTACAATCACAAGCAGAGAGGTCCAGACTGCTGTCCGTCTCCTTCTGCCCGGTGAACTGGCCAAGCACGCCGTATCTGAGGGCACCAAAGCCGTCACCAAGTACACCAGCAGCAAATAATCTCATTTTGCAAGTACACACACCAAACGGCCCTTTTAAGGGCCAACTAATTTTTAAGAAAAGATACCTTCATATTACATGCGTTATTGAGACACAAATAATATGTGTGAGTGTTACAATGTGAATGCATGTGCTCGTAAAAGTGGCAAACGTATAAAAATCCCACATTGTTTACAACTGATTATAATAACAGAAGTAGGATAAATAAAGAAATACAAGTAGGTATTATTATATGTATGAGAGCCAAATTTTATTCACAAATAACTTGAATGTACAACCAAGCATATATCTAAAATAACTGTATCTTCAAATATAAATAAAATACAAGCATGCGAGGTCCATCTGATGTACACAAAATCCTGGTTCATTTGTCCTCTGTATACTGAATTAATTATCAGCGTACATTATATAATTGATAATAAAGTATCTCAATTCAGCTAATATCAATGAAACAGATAAATAAATTCAAGACCCCCCCCCCCCTCCCCTTTCTTTGACATTGACATATTGGAATTTTCAATCAGTAATTATACATCAATAAAAGTGCAATGACCAAAATGCGATAATTATACATTGACAATTAATTGTCTAACATTAGTCATAATTGTTAAACAAGAAAAAAAAAGCATGTCACTCAGCGCCAGTTGGTACCTGTCATTGTCGGTAGATCGATCCCTCAAAATAATACTCAAGACAGCAGCATTATTATTTTAATATATGATTATAATAATAAAAAAAATTAAATAATATATACTGTTTGTGTGTGTTTATTCAATATTTCTTGTCCAAACCTAAATTCAATACATATTTGTTGCTCTGTATATAGTTTTGAGGAAATATTACGACATAAAGGGTCTTACTCTGTTATTGTTGTGTATTTATTTTACCACTTACAACCATTCTGTATTCAACTTTGTACAGTGAATATCTGTATAACAAGTACTCAGTAAGTAAATGTCTGTCTTAACGATGTTTAAGAGGCATCTTTTCGAAAAATTTGGGTGGCCGTGATAACGGCCGTTTGTGTTTGTTTTAAACTTCTGTCTTGACTGTCAAACTGAATTCTTTAGCCTCCAAATCCGTACAGGGTGCGTCCTTGGCGTTTCAAGCGTAGACCACGTCCATAGCTGTGACGGTCTTTCTCTTGGCATGCTCCGTGTAGGTTAC